>NC_137979.1:53462628-53650128 GCF_963924665.1 Micromys minutus | reverse complement strand
GAACCCTAAGTCCACCTTCTCTGAGACTCGATTGCTTTGTTTGTAGAGTGGTTTGGTAGCAGTCTCGGCCGTGTTCATCTTCCGGCCGAAGTGAAGGAGAGATAGGCAAGTGTTTGGCTTAGGACTGGAACTGTAGCCCTGAACCATCTTCATCTCATTTGATAGCGTAAAAGATACCCAGCACCTGGAGATGGTGTAACAGAGCCAGAACAAGCGTGGGTCTTGGGAACAGACTTCTTTGGTGTTTAATCCCAGGGCCTGTGCACACCTCACTTCTATTCCGTATCCCAAAGCACAGGCAAGGAAAAACACTGGGACCCCCTCCCCCCACGACTCTCTCAGGACATCTCAGGACACTCAGGTTCCCATTCAGGGGCTGCACAGCCCAGCCGAAGCCAAGCCACCAACTCCTCATTAAGATGCTGTGGGTGTTGGGTGAGGCTACCCGGCACTGCTTCCGGGCCTCACTCTGAAAAGCTTGGATAACAAGTGCACATTGACAGCAAGGGTTCCCCAGGCGAGCACGCAGTCCCCGGCTCGCATCTGAGCCCTCGCCTGAGACATTTTCTCGCTTCAGCAATTTGGCTTGTCATACAAAAGGGGCTCTGATTCCTCCTGATGGCTGACTCCTCTTGCATGAAAAATGGCTTTTGTTGTCTTTGAGTCTAAGGAGTCCAAGGATTCCTGACCAGGAGTCCAGGCCAGATGCCTGGTGACTGAGAGGTCCCACTGGTTTAACCACCCCGGTGATCACTTATAACCTGTAACCTGAGGCCCTGAGGCTTTTGCCTCTGGCCTCTGAGTTTCTATCTTCTAGTCTCATACCACTCGGCTCCTTTTTCCTTGGACTGACTGTTTTGGATCTATCCCAAAGATTCTTTTTTGGGTGGTCACCATGCCCAACATAACTAACTATACATCCCCATCACTCACATACCGGGCCAGCACTGGGATCTTCCTTTCTTGTATATGTGTGTGTGTGCATGTTTGTGTATTTGTAGAGAAAGACAAGTTCAGTGTTAGGTGTATCTCTTGGTATCGATCCACCTTGTTTTTTGAGTCAGAGTCTCTCACTGAACCGAAAGCTTGCCAGTTCAGCGAAGCAAGCTAGCCAGAGAACCCTAAGCAACTGCCTGTCTCTTACTCCCCGTCTCTGAGATACCAGGCAGAATGCCCCCTCTCCCGGCTTTTGTGTGGGCGCTGTGGCTCAAGCTCTGGTCCTGGCGCATGTGTGGGAAGTACTTTACCCACCGAGCCATCTCCCCAGCACAGACCCTGCTTTCATAAACGCCAGTGCCTCCCCCTCTCTTCCTGTCTATCTTCACTCTTTCTTTTCCAAGTTTCTTTCTAATAATTTCTTCCCTTTCTGGCCATCCATTTTTAAATCACGCAAGAATCCAGTGTGAGACTGCCTTTTTAAAGTTCTTCAAGTATTTCCTAGAGTTTAAAAAAAAAAGGATTATTTTAACTCTGCCATGATTAGGAAGGTTCTTAGACACAGAGAATTCTATTAAATAGCAAACTGAGTGAGTGAAAAACCTACAGTTGTGGGACCTTTGCAGATCATCTGGTGCAGAGTGATGTGACTGTGCTGATGGCTGTTTTATTAGGCTAGGGAAAATATTGGAAGGAAATTCACCAAACTGTTAATGCGGTAGTCATGGTAACCAGGAGTGATTTATCTTATCTCCTATGGTTTCCAAATTTTCTATTATATTGAGGGTGGTGGTATAAACCTTGTGCTTACATGAAGGCAAACCACTGGGCCAGTCTCCAGACAGATGAATAGATGCATGTGTTCCTTCCCCACTGATGGTGTTCCCACTCTTTATTCTTAAATGTATCTGGGCACCACGCCCATGGCTTCTGGCCAGGGTTTCACGACTGGCCACCCCTGACTTATAACCAAATTGATTCCTAGATCAAAGCTTTCAAGAGCTGTCCATAGCTGGATCTTTTATTTCCCGGACGTTGCAGTTTATGTACTGGGTTTTCATCCCAGAGAGCTATTTCCTCCAATAAAAAGTGCCACAGAGTAATTGAGGGGAAATGAAATGTGGGTGTGGGCTCTTAGGAACTTCTACCACCTATGTAAAGCTGAGTACCTCAGAGAGAGCCCTGGGGTCCTCAGAGGCTCCCAAGAGGATCGCCAGGCTGACCGCGTTTCATAAAAACGGGGCTTCAGCAATGGTTAGAAACAGCTTTGATCTGCTGTTGGCCCCTGGAATTGTTCCCCTGTGACAAGTTTAAACTGCTTCGTTGTTCCAAAAACCCTCAGACTCATTCAGATAAAGGGTGCTCTCTTCAAAAAAAAGTAATTTCCCACCACTAATTTCATCTGTGTCAAGACCAGAAAAACCCGCATAGTGAGTGCATGGGAGGAAAGGCAGCTGCCAACGTGCCTTTTCACACTGGTGACAGCATGACCTCTTCCCCTTGTGTCACAGTCACCTGACCCTTTAAATGCCACTTGCTGCAGAGTCTAAGCTCCCTGTTCATCCTGACGGGCAGGCCACGGTCACGGCACTGCTTCCCGTTAGCAGGGGTCTCCATTAGGACAAAGGAATAAGTGAACACAGCAGCAGACGCAGTGCTGTGAGAGTCCAGCGCTCTCCAGCACGGATTCGAGCACTTGACCTGGAAAAGTTATTCTCTGTTCTGATCAGAACTGCCAGCCCACCAGCGGTGATGCCACTTCTCTCTTCTTCCATCTTTCCTGGAACCTGAAAACAAAGCCCTCATCTGTGACCCTTCAAGGCCCTTCACATTCTTGGAAGTGGATTTCTCCGGAGTCTGCCCACCCCTAGAGGAAAGAAAGGGAGGTTTACCTGGATATAATATGTGGCTGCATTATAAATTCTATATGGTTGCATATGTATCTATTTCATATACGGTGGCTATATACATGTGCTATATGTATGTGCATATTCACATATACATATTTACACATGTATATGTGTATGTTGCTTGCCCATTTCTGGCTTAAAATCAACACGTCACTGGAAAATACTGGTTGGTGCCAGGCACTGACAAGATGCTGGGTCCAGACCCTCAGGAGACCCTCTTCCCTTTTAGAAGTGAGCAAGCAGGAAGAAGCCCAGGCTAGCCCCATCCAGTCTCCACCACCTATGCTTTCCGCTCCAGCTCATCTGCCCCTCCCCCTGCTGATCACCTTTCTCTTTATCATAATTACAAATGCTTTAGCAGCTCTCAAGTGCTCTCTGTGGACCAAGTACAATATCTATTATCTCCCGGTCCCTGAACTTCCTTTATGTTCTTTCGTCCCTCCCTCTTAACAGCTAGAACGTAACAGTGTCTAATTAATTATTGAATTAACTACCAGGCAATCAGGTGGACCGTGGACAGGAGAGCTGGTGGTTGCAATGGTCCTTCCTGTGTGCCAGCAGCTGCCCAGAGTGGTGGATAGACATTAGCCTGCTTAATCCTCAGCTTCCCTCAGAGACAGCTACCGAGGAAAAGAGAAGTCAACACACTTGCTTGAGGCTTCGAAAGCAGCAGCTAGAGAATTTGGGGTTCTAATCAAGTCAGTTGCCTCTGGCTTTCCCTCCTGTACCTCAGCTATACCAGCTCCCATTCAGCAGCCAGGACCTTCTGAAACGAACACGAACGCATTCCACATTAAGCCTCATCTTAGCAATGTGGCATGCCACATGCACGCCACTCCCTGTGACTCCCAATACCCAGGTCTTGGGCTCCAAAGCCTGGTCTGAATTCTCTCTCACTCCTATGCTAAAAGCTACCATGCAATGGTTCTGATACACAGTACTAAAGAGAACAGGATTCCTTTGTCTCTGTACCCTGCGACTATCCCAGAGAGCCTACAGTGACCCCAGGAGATGGAGGAGGTCACAATGCAAGCAGTTAACGCTACTTACCCAGGGAGAGTCTGGGTGTGATGAGCAAGCAGGACTCACCCAGCAGGCCATCCCAGGGGTTGCTATATGCTGGCTGTGGGCCATGCTGAAATGGCAGGCTTCATGGAGGAGGAGGAGGACCGAGCCCTCTGCCCACAATGATGCTCCATTCAGATCCGACCCAGCACACAGAGGATGCAGGCTACTGTGAGACAGGCTGTGTCTCTGACACAGGCTCTGTGCTCTCAGTGAGACAGAAGGCTAAGACAACTCTTTGAGGAGACATTCTCCACACACATCAAACCTCCAGGGAAGGTTTCACAGGGAATGCCACCTGAAGTCCACACCGAGATCTTAACGATGGCGATGGCGCTCACCTACTGAGTCCCGGCTAGCACACAGCAGGTGGGAAAACTGGGAGCATCCTGCAGGCTTCTGTTTAGATCCAGCTCAATGGCAGCAAGACTGGCTTAGGGTGTGAGTAGCAAAGTGGCTTCTCTGGGGGCAATGATGGATGGGAGACCAAGGGAGTCTGCCAGGCTGGGGACATGTTCTGTCTCTACCTGTGTGGTAGTTACACGGGTGTGAGAGCGTGGCCATCTAACGCCTCTCTCAGGAGTGTGCTCCGTGTACAAGCATCGAGAAAAGTTACCCACAAGGACAACAGAATGTAGGGTTGGTTGACAAAGGCACCCCAGGTGGCCTGCTCCAACCCTCAGATGCCTCCAAACAATTCCTAATTTAGGGCTTCTGGTTGCTATTGTTGTTTGAATCTGATGTACTCAGCTCATTGGAGATGCATGTATGGAGCCCTTGCTAAGTTCTGGGGACTCAAGGACTTGTTCATCCACTCGCTTACTCATTCATTCATTCACTCATTCATTTATTCGCTTATTCAGCAGTTGTTTTACAAGTACCTTTTGGGGATGCCGGAAGTAAAGGGACTTTGTCAGCAAATTCTGTGGTGTAGAGCTGTCTAGAATGTCATGGCTGCCCCCTGGTTCATGCCTTGGGGTCCTTAGCCCTCATGTTATTCTCATAAACTCCATGAAAGATAGGTGTCCTATCCGCCTCAGAAAGGTAACAGGACAGGAGGAAAACTGGACCTGAATTAACTCAGGTGCCTTAACCTGAGTTCCAACAGGATCCTTCCAGCCTCTGGAGGATGCTTCGCATGAAGCCTACCCTAGAGGGGTTCCTAAGGGAGGGAGGATTTGCTTAAACCCTTGGCCAGGAGAAATTCCTTTTGTCTCAAGTCTACAACAACTTAGCCTCTGTCTGCCAGGGGAGAAATCAGGAAGGGCTTCTCGAAGGAAGTGGTGCTGCCTGAGCCTCACAGAATGGGCAGGATTCCCTCAGGCCGGGGAAAGGACCACACAGAGACACCTGTCTTTATTCATTCGCACAGTGTGCACCCCTTGTTCATTTAGCTGACTCTTAATGGAGTTCTCTGTGACTCATAAAATGCTGGCCTGTTCCTCAAAGAGTCTGAGCATCCAGTGTGGAGAGAGGGAGAGACAGCCATCACAGTTTTATACACAGCAGTTTTGCACACAGACACGTGACCCTGCATACGGGAACTTCAGCAGCAGGACAGGGAGAAGGGGAGCCTCTGAGGAATTGCGGAGGTTTCCATGGATAACACCTGCGTGAGCCAGGCTGGGGAGTTAACCATGGGTTTGTCCAGGAGACAGGAAAAAGAGGGTTCAGGACAGAGGTAGGTGCAGAGGCATGGAGAACCCTCTGAGCATCCGCAGACATCCAGCACCAACTTCAGTCCTGGGCACTGAGAAGTCTCTGGGTAGGTGTGAGCAGGAGCCATGGATTGCTTTAGGCATGGTGTCCGAGCTGAAGCAGGGGAGGTGCAGGAACGCAGGGAAGAGGCAGAGGCAGATGCTAACGGCCCTGTCCTCCTGTCTGTGAGGAGCCTGTGCCTGCCCTCCTGGCTGAAAGATGCTAGGCGAAACAGGCTGAGTCTGAGTGCTCACTGCCTCTGGGCAATGAGGGATGGGAGGGAGGGAACAAGGCACAAGGGCAGGATCATGTTAGGGACACAGGAGAAGAATCCAGAGTAGGCACAATTGGATCCGAGGAGGGCAAGGGAGAAAGCATGCATTTGCTGTTTTCCATTCTGGAAATAGACTAGATGCAGGAACTTAGTTAGAGGAGCACGCAGTGGGTGACAGAGTGAATGGTGTGTCACAGTGAGGCCATATGCAGGGCCAAGCAGAATCGACTGCCCCGCTCTAGTTGGACCGGTCTGTGCAAGGCTCCCCTGCCTTAACTAATTGCTTAGCAAACTAGCTACATTTCACAGAGCTAAGGTCAGGATTTGAACCTAGGGAGTCCGTATCCCTAGCCACTATCCAGGGAGATCGTTACCCTCTAAATCCAGGGTCAGTGACAGAAGGACAATGGGTAGGTGGCTCTGCCCTGCAAGAGCCCACAGCTGGGACCTGGGAAGGTTTGGAGCTTCTCAGGAGGCTGGCCTTCTCTGCTTCCAGGAAGAAGCAGGTAGCTGGTGCTCCTCCTCATCTTGCTTATGCCTCCTTCCTGCAGCAGCGTAGCTTGGGAAGACACAGCATGCTCCCCTCCGACGATCTTGAGACCTCTGTCTGTCAGCACCGGCACTGTTCTGATACCTGGAGAAACCAAAGCCCAATAATGAGCCAGGCCCCTCTACCGGTATCTTCAAAACCATGATGCCAGGTGGAGAGGCCGAAGTAGAGCCTCTGAAGCCAATGAGGAATATGAGCCATCAGGAGCAGGAAGGTTCCGGAAAGTGTTGGCGGAGGTATCTAATATCATATCGTCTGAAAGGGGCAGGAGAGGTAGGTGGGAAGAGGAGGTTCCCAATACCTTTCAGTAACATCGTATGTAGCATTTGGGGGGTGGTAGTTGTAGACTGTATTGTGCCCCCTAAAGATATATTAGAGTCCTAATTTCCTGTACCAGAGTAGGTCTTTAGAATCAAATGTTACCAAGTTAAGGTCATGCTCTGTTAAGGTGGCCTGGATCCAATATCCTGGGTGCCTATGAGAACAGAGGAGACAGGGGAAGAGGAGAGGGCATAGGTCAGGCTCTTCCTTTGAACCAGAGAGCATGGTCCGGTCCATACCTCAAGTTTCCCAGGCCCAAGAGAGAATAAAGTCAGCTGTCCGAAGCCACCCACCCAGTGTGTGGGACTTAATGCTAGCAGCCCCCAGAAAGTGAACTCAAGATGAATTCAGCCTCACAATCTGCCAGAATCAGCAGGCTCCTGAACGCTCCTGTGTATCCCTCTCCAAGAGAATACAACACACACAATTTGGTTAACCACTTGAGCCTTAGTAGTTCACTGTGGAAGGCCTGGGGGGAATAGCTGAGAAAAGTACTTGTCTTGGATGCACAAGGACATGAGTTCAAATCCCCAGAACCCATCTCTTTTAAAAAATTATTTTATTGGATATTCTCTGTATTTACATTTCAAGTGGTATCCCCTTTCTTCCCCCCTCCACTCCTCCTTCCCTTGTTTCCATAAAGGTGCTCCCTCTCCCAATCACTCTCTCCACCTCAGCGCCTTGGCATTCCCCTACACTGGGAAAACACACCTTCACTAGGCCAAAGGCCTCTTCTTCCATTGATGCCAGACAATGCTATCCTCGGCTACATATGCAACTAGAGCCATGGGTCTCTCCATGTGTGCTCAATGGTTGGTGTTTTAGTCCATGGGAGTTCTGGAGGGTTTGGTTGGTTGATAATGTGTTCTTCCCATGAGGGTACAAATCTTTCAGTTATTTCAGTCCTTTCTCTAGCTCCTTCATTGGGGTCCCCATGTTCAGTCCTATGGTTAGCTGCAAGCATCCTCAGCTGTATCTGTATGACTCTGGCAGAGCCTCTGAGGAGGCATCCATATCAGGTTCCTGCCAGTAAGCACTTCTTGGCATCAGCAATAGTGCTTGAGTTTGGTGGCTGTGTATGGGGTGGATCCCCAGATGAGGCAGTCTCTGATTGATCTTTTCTTCGATCCCTGCTCCTCTATTTGACCTTGTATTTCCTTCCGTGTTTTGCTCTCCCTTCTAAAAAGGATTGAGGCATCCACATCTGGCCTTCCTTCTTTTTTAAGCTTCCTAAGGTCTGTGAATTGTTCTTGGGTATTCAAAGCCTTTATCCGCTTATCAGTGAGTGCATACCATGTGTGTTCTTTTGTAACTCCCAGAACCCATCATCTTTTAAAAAAAAGAAAAAAGAAACAAAAATAATGTCCAGGCGTAGTGACGCATGCTGATAACCCAGGGTGAGGAAGCGAAGGCAGGTGGGTTAGTCTACTTGGGAATTCTAAGCTAGTAGAAGACCCTGTCTCATAAATGAAGTAAGTGGACAGCAATTGAACAACACCCAACGTTACATTAGGTACATTAGGGCACTCATATACACACAAAGATGTACATACACGCACACACATACAGAGTTCACCATGGAATCTAAGAATGCACACCATGATCTGTCCATTGCTTCCTACAGCCAATCCTGTGATATAAATCTTGACCGTGGGCCCATTTCAGTTGTCATCTTAGTCTTAACTTAGTCTTAGATGAAACAGTTTCCCAAAGGTCACATGACCTTCTTCCTGGGACTACAGCTCCTTTCAAGGTTAACTTGAGCTCCCAAAGGCAAGATAAACTTTTTCTGGGAAGTATATATTCTGCTTTTTTTAAAAAAATACTTCTATAACTCATCACAAAAATCTCAGTGGCTTCAAAGAGTACAGACATTATGTCACCATTACCATGGCTTAGGAATGGGGACATGTGCCCTAGGCACTCTGCTCAAGTATCCTGAGGATACAGATGAGGTGTGGGGGGATGGGAGACATTCGGTCCTAGAGTGTGGAGCCCTCTACAAGTTTGCTGGTTGCTGGTAGAAAACAGTCAGTTGTGGTTGTCTGTTGGAGCCCTGCCACCCCTCTCTCTTTCTGCTAGGCGCCTTGAAGCTGCCCATGGTGGCTTGCCTGTGACCCCACTGACAGTTGACAAAAGCAAGGCCCTTTGCTTGCTTCTAGGCTGGGAACTGAGGGGACACATATTCGTGGCTGTTTCTTTTCCAGCCTGCACAGGAAACCTATATCGTGTAATCCCATTAGCACATCCCTGGGTTCCACTCACCCTCTCAGAGATATCTTGGGCCCACCTTAGGATCTGTGTGCTCCAGATGGAGGGGTTTTATTACAAAGGGTGACTTCCAGTCAGGTGTACTTGACTTTGATTTCTGCCTTTGTTCCTGATTACAAGCGTGATCTTGGGGAATTTGCTTTAGCACTTAAATCTGAGTATCCGTCTTTATAAAGGGAAGGTGATAAGACCAGACTTAGAGGGTTATTGTGAGGATTAGATCAGCTCAACCACAAGCCCATGCAGTTGCTAGATACTCAGTAATGATGGCTCCCCTCTCCCCTGTGCAAACAGATCTTCCAAAACATCAGCTCGATGGGTCACACAGAAGATACCAGGTCCCAGGAACCTGAAAGCCTGTGAGATTTCAGTCTGGTTTTGGGTGGAATTCACCTAAAAAAGAATCATACCATTTTCAACACCCCTCGGCTTTTCCCGATGGTGGGAACCATGGTAGCTTTGCTTGGAGAAAGAGAAGACGACTTGAGATCTTCCATTTAGAAGCACTTGTTCCCATGTGATGGAATGTCACTGCTCAGAATCCAGAGCCCGGAGGAGGTGACCCTCTCTCCTGGTCACTTCCTGGTGCTGAATCAAGGGGTACAGGATACCAGCTAGTGAGTGGCACTTTTGCTCCTGTGTGATCGTGTGTTTGTTTATGGTATTGGTTCAGACCCTCAGGAGAAGCTGCTGTTGGACTCTCAGTGTCCCCTGATCACGTGGGTAAGGATTCCAGCCTGTGGGGGTATCCCCTTCCTGGTGAAAACCCATCCAGAGAGGAAATAATTCTCCCCACTCATTCCCCAGCAATGAGCCCAGGATACGAACCATTAACTGCCAAATACACATTTAACATTCTTGCCTGTGATCAACAAAGTTGACTCTAGCTAATGGCCAGAGACCATGGCCCTGTGTCCAGGGTCTCCAGCTGATGATGACCAGAGACTACGTACATCTCCTGGCATGATGCCCCAATACACAGGACATGGAAGCAAAAAATCTGAAGGAAGTAACGGCCCTGAAGGCTGGGCTTGCTTTCCCATTTCAAAGCAAGAGTTGTGGTTTGAAATCTTTGTCTACTTTTCAGACAGTCATCTTGCCTGCTGGAATGGACCATTTCAGGGGAGCAATTGCCCACCCACTCCAAGCATCCATCAGAATGTAACTTACGGATGGATGACCAGCATCCTTAGTTATGGTGGCACTTCTTCTCTCTGTTCTCAGAGTTCCGAGTCAGAGCCTAGACTTAGGCACTATGTATCTGCCATGTCACCAGATATCTGCTTATGGTTCCTAGAGGTCAGGGACAGTGGCCTACACTTGCGATTTCAGAGCATCCAAGTCAGTGGCCTAAGCGAATGTTTGCTGTGTGAATGAGGATAGATCTGGAAAGGAACTAAGGCCAGGGAGTCTTATGGTCACCGTTCTCCATGGTTCAGCAGACCCTTGTTATCCATAAACGTGGTTCCAGACCCCCTGGACACCTGAGAATGTTCAGATCCTTTGTATAAAATGGTGATATTTGCATAGACCTTTCATACGTTCTTCTGAGTACCTTAAATCATCCTTGGATGACTGACAATGAGTAAAGATGCTTATTATATAGATGCTTATTACTGCTTATGGAGTAATAAGAAAACCATCTATACCCACACATATTCTATGCAATATATAGTATTATGATATAGTTGCATTTTTCAGTTGTTAATCCATAGTCAAATAATCTCCAGCTACAAAGAGCTATCTGTAGTAATCTCCTGGAACCCCGCATTGGGTCCATCAAAGAGTTCATATGTGAAGTAGTAAAGTTTGAGACAAGCAGAGTCTATGGCTGACAAGCCCTAATCTGTCATCCGTCCATATATCTGTTATTTATTCAGTCTAACCCTGCGCATGCCCAGGTACACAGCATGTAGCAATAAAGAAAACTTTCAGAGGGATAAAGAGATGACTCAGGGCTTAAGACCAACAAACTGCTCTTACAGAGATCTGGAGTTCAATTCCTAACACCCTGATTAGGTGGCTCATGACTGCCTGTAACTCCAGCTCCAGAGGAATTCAATGCTTCAGACCTCCAAGGGTCTCAGTATATTCAATCTCTCTCTCTCTCTCTTTCTCTCTCTCTCTCTCTCTCTCTCTCTCACACACACACACACACACACACACACACACACACACACACACTTCAAATTAAAAATCTTTTCCCAATAGCATTCAAAGTACCCCCACTCTGCCCGGGTTTCTCAGAGGAAGCTGTGCTTACATAGCCTGAAATAGTCCTACCTGGGTTGGATTGGGTGGTAAAGTGCAGGGAGTTTGGGGGTGGGAAGGAGATATAGGGAGTGTCAGGCAGGAGTAAGTCTTAAAGTTCCCCTACCCTGATCAGAGACCACCCACCAGGTGAGGAGCTTCCTGAGCAGTAGGGAGAGCTGTTGCTGCTTCTTCTGCCTGGGGTCTTCTGCCTGGGGTCCACCCAATGGTAACCTCAACAGCTTCAGAGACAGCCCCCACCCCCAACAGGGCCTAGTCCTGCTCAGTGATTTTTTTTTTTTTTTTTTTTTTGGTAAGAGGACCTGCCCAGTTACACAAACTTAAAGGCCTGTACGTACACACATCACCCCAGAAGGGTCTCCCCTCAGAGTGGGGTTGCTCTGTGGTACACTTTAGGAAAGGAGCTATGGAGACCCACTGTGGATACACCCACCTCTGGGTGTGGTTACCTTCTCCCTTTGAAGATTGGGACAGTAGGCTTCTAGGACTTAAGCACAGTGGGTATTCCAGAAGTAAGGTTGGAGACTGGACGGAACTGGCTTTAATTCCAAAGGCTGCTCCTCCAGCAAGGGCCGTCGGTGTGTGCTTCCTCTGGTCCCCACCTCCCCCAGATGATCAGAAAACATGTTCCTCTGGCTGCCTTTCCCAACACCAGCTGTCATAAGCCCTGTCAGCAAACAGAAACCTCCAAAGCTTGCTGTTCTGAGGTCCCGGTGGGGGAGGGGGAGAGTCCCGAGTGCGCCATCCCTGTCTCCAACGGAAGACTGTCAGCAGTGGGCCCTGCTCACTTGTCCCGGGGAGACACTGGCTGTAGTAGAGCTCAGAGCTGACAAAAGGTAGGGTACTCGCCAGTCCCAGAGAGCCTGGGGCTCAGTCTGCTTAGTCTCCAGCAGGGGCCTTGGGGCTGATGCCTAGCTCAGCATTAGCAGAGAGCTTTTTCATCATTTATGAATGAATGCTGGCTGCGGCCCTGCGAATTAGGGCCCAGCTGGAGGCCTGGCCTCTGAGAGGCTGGGTAGGCAATACCCAGCTCCCAGTCTTTTCCTCTTCAGCTGAGCTAGGCCTGTCCCTGCCGCTGCAGCTGCCTCTGTGGGCTCTATCTCCAAAGCACTGTACCTTCCCGAAGCCAAGATCAAGGTATGGGTATTCATTCGCCTAAGCCCCCAGTGCTGGGCTAGCCAGAGCCAGCTGTTCATCCCATGCATGAGAAGTCAACCCGCCCTGCCCCTCAAGGACAAAAGCATTGGAGTGGTGGGCTTGCTCCTCACTCTACTGACCCAGGAGTCTCATCGGGGCTATGTGTTGGAAACCCACAACCTCAAGGAGATCCTGCTATCCTGACTGCACAAATCAGGGCAGTGAAGAATGGCTTCTGGGCGGGAGGTTGCCCAGTTGCCATGGACAACCTCAGCCAGATTGACTCAATCTCCAAGAGGCCCCTCTTCTGGCCATCAGTGACCACAGCTGGGTGCCATTTGAGAAAGCAACATGAGCTTTGGAGCCAAGTCTAAGCAGTTTGAAAGCCAGCTCTCTGTGCCTGCTCATTTTAATCACTTCTAGAGCCTCAGTTGACTCTTCTGTGAAATGGAACCATAGCCCCCATCTCCCAGATTTATTAGATCCATTGGTATAAGTCAACAGATCATTGTGACAGTACAAACTTGACAGTTTGGGTTATGGTGGGGGTGTTTGGGGACATGACTCAGAGCTTAAGTACTTGTTGCACAAGCAAATGCCAGGTGGGCATGGCAGCCCGTTTATAATTTTCGTCTCTGCCAGCTAAGACCAAACCCCTGGAGCTAGCTAGTTAGTCTTATTAGTGATTTCTGGGTTCCATTGAGAGACCCCACCTGGATGAATAAGATGAAAGATCGATTAGGAGTCTTGATATTGACCTCTGGCCTCCACATGCATGTGCACACCTACGTATTCACACTTATGCAAGCTTACATGCACACCACACACACACAGACACATACAAAGAAGGTCGCGGGGTAGGGGGCGGGTTGCCAACATCTCTGAGGTACCTATTTAAAGGCTTATAAAAGAGAGCATATTCCCAGGACAAGCGTAAGGCGGACAAGGCAGGAGCTGACACCTAGATATCTGCAGAAGTACACAGCCTTAGAGTGTAGGTGACCGAGCCACTCTGCAGAGGACATCGGACTCTATCTAGCATCTAGCACCTAGCATCTTTATTTTTCTTTAACAAACGTCCTCCAGGGCCAGTTTCAAATCAAGTTTAATCTGGTGTCGGAAACTCTTAAATCCTGTAACTCGGAGTCGCTAGGTGTAAAAATATTCAGGCTTCAGTGGACACGGCGCTGGCTCCGGGCCACAGCACTCGGGCCGCTGACCTGCTTTTGCGGCACCTTGGCAAACCGAATTTTTGCAGCTGATGTCTGAAGTGCTGCCTTCCGTCCGTGACCCAGAGAGGGCTGCGAGAGAACTGAAGAAGCGTGGACCATGCGGCTGAACCCGGATTTCAAGCAGGAGGGGAAATGGCTTAATGAATAATAAAAGCGTTGTGGTCACAAGGTGGCTTCTCGCCATGCCTGAGGAGTCTGGCTTTTGAGCTCCAGCCAAGCAAAAGGAGACATAGAAAGGGGCAAAATACAAGAACCGGCAGGGGTTTTAGTCTTCGGATCCACCTGCAGCTTGCCGCCATCTTGGGTTGACCTGTATTACCCCAGGAACAGCCAGACTGCAGGGACTGGGGACGAGACATGTTGAAAACAGGATGCGCACAGGTCTCTGGCATTTCAGTGTTTTGTTCTTGGAGCGATCTATCCAGTGGTTATTTCATCTTGACATTACAGTTAGTTAAAATGAAGGTTGGTGACATAACTCAGTCAACAAAGCATTTAGTGTGTGAGCATAATGACCTGAGTTCCATGCCCAAAGCCATGTTAAAAGCCAGGCATGGTGGCATGCACTTATAATCCCAGAGCCTGGGAGATGGAGACAGGCTTCTGTGTCCCCTGAGCTCACTAGCCCATTAGCCTAACCAAATCAGCAAGCCTAAAGGCCCAGTGAGAGACACTCCCTCCCAAAAGCAAGGTGGAGCTCTCAAGGAACGAAATCCAAGGTTGACCTTCAGCCTCAACATGTATGAGCAGGCATGTGTATCTATGAACGTGTCGACATGTATGAGCAAGCATGTGCACCTATGAACATGTAGTGCGTGCAAGTTGGTTAATAGCGTACCCATCTGATCACACTGAATCCTGCTACTTGGGCTCCCAGACTTGATCAGTGGACTCAGCAGAAAGGCCAGTGAGAAGTGACTCCATTCATTGGCATCTCTTGGTCACAGACACTGAAGTCCTCTCTCTGGCTTTCTCTGTCCAGGTTTGGTATTCTGGGTCCTGGGCTATTTTGCTCACGGCAGAGCAAAAGGGAGGAGGGTATAGAGTGAGCTTGTCTTTCTGTCTTTTGTGCATGAACACAGAAGCAGGGGCTCAGGAAAGATCAGTGCTCCCTACATCCCCCACTTCACAGCCTCTGGCTTACACCAACATGAATCAAGCAGAGACTCAAAGACAAATTATGTCAGTCCAAGGCCTCTGGCTTAGGGATTGAAACCCAGTTTAAATATATGCATGGGAGAGGCTCCAGTGGTTAGAGGCATGCATAAAAGATGGATTCTCCCTATACCCAAGACTCCAAACAACCAAGGATACCAAAGTCCAGGATGTTTCCAGAGAGGGAAGAGTAATATGGTCTAAGCACTCCTGTTCTAAACACTGCACGTAGTGAGCCTCCGGGAGGCCTCAGTTTCTCCTTTTGTAACTTGGGAATCACAACAAGGTCCAAAAGAATTAAGGCAGTCAGAAATGGCATCCCCATGAGATGCCAGATGCCGGTATTGTCGTTGCCAGGGTCACCGGAGCAGCACCTGATACCAGCATTAGCCCAGGCTTTGGTTCTATGCCTCTTTCTCAGCTCTGAAGGTAGTGAGGAGAAGCCTGAAGTAGTGCAAACTGTTAGGACAGCCAAGGCTTTAAGTTTGCGCTGTCCAACGGGACAGAAACTGAACAACGCTTTATCTAACTCAGTAGTTCTCAACCTCCCTAATGCTGAGACCCTTTAATCCAGTCCCCTCATGCTGTGATGACTTCCAGTCCTAAATTACTCCCATTGCTACGTCTTAACTGCAATCTTGCTACTGCTATGACTCGCAACGTAAACAAACGTCTGGTAGGCAGGATATCTGATGTGCAACTCCCAAAGGGATGGAGACCACAGGTTGAGAACCGATAATCTACATGAATTCATCTAGATTATTTCCTCGCCTCCTTCCCTGAACAGCTTCCACTGTCTCTAGTAAGGGGCCACTGGGTAATAGATTAAGAAGCTACCGGGACCACCTTCCTAATCAGGTGATGGGTGTGGCTCCCCTCCTCCACCCCCACACCAGCAGGCTGCCATTGCTCGGCCCTCTGCTGAGCAGGCCACTGCTTCGATCCACCCCTTTGTGTGGTTTATTTGCCAGCATTTGCTCTTGCTTAATGGTAGGGACTGAAGTACAGCTTCTCATTAACTTTTATCCTCCCATAAATGGCCTGCTTAACTCACAATGGCAATTGTTCTGTTCTGTTCCCAGGGGTTTCTCTGCAGCCTGGCTCCCAGCCAGCCTGTCTTCTCTGCCTTCAGCCCCACCAAAGCCTGCAGCTCAGAGGCCTGCTGGGTCTGTGTATAGAGGGAGGGAAGCTGGCTTTTACATTCTCTATACTTTTTTTTCTCTTTGGGCAAGCAAAATCTCCAAGCCTTCGCTCCAAACATTGAGAAGCTGAGGCAGAGGGAGCTGAGACTGGGGGTGAATGAACATGGAAGGGACCACAGACATCATCGCATGGTCTAGCACTGCCAAGAGGGAGCCTGGGGTGTATTGGCCTTGAGGGCAAACTATGGAAGAGAGGGGGCATTGGAGACTTGAGCATGGGAACACTCTGGAAGAAGTAGCCCAGGTAAGCAAGCTACTGTGGCCTTAAGCCAAGAGTATTAGAAGTGGGGGATGGGTAGCGGTGGACAGAGCTGGGGAGATACTAAGGAATCCTCTGTCTGTCCCAAATCAGCAGGTGAGCATCCACAAAACCATGTCCCTGACTCTGGAGAACAAAAAGCTGGTTTGATACCTGTCATGGCTCCCTGGGTTTGCATAGCCTCCAGGCCACCTCTGTCCCCTCTCCATACCTTTCTATGTTCAGCATGGCCTTTTACCTGCTCAGACATGCCGGCCTCTGGCCCTGAGCTTTACCGTGTGTTCCCAGTGTCTGGAACAGCTAGCTAATCTTTTGCTTGCTGACTCTTAAGGCTCAGATGTGTTACCTGCTTCTCCCAGTGGCTTCCATGGCTTCGTAACAGGCTGTCCAAGTCACCAAGTCAGTGCCAAGCTAAAGGCAGGGATGAAACAGCTGAGGCGCGCACACACACACACACACACACACATACATACTCACACCCAGGCACCTGGTACATGACAGGCTGTGGCCATGTAAATATTGACGTTAATTCAAGGTTAAGTTCATGACTGAATGGGTATCTGCTCTTGCGTGTTGGGAGACCCATCCTGGGCAAGATAAGAAACCATTTGTCTCTGCCGCTGGAGGGAATGGACCATATAAGGGCCAAAAACAGTGATTCTCTTCCTGGAAAACAGTCAATGGATAGACACCAGCAGGGCTCATGGTTTCCAGGAGGGCATGGGCATCAGGTGTAGCTGATGAGCCCAGAGCTCTGTGGTCTCATCCAAGCCTATGAAGCTGGTGGCTCCCCTGCAAAGGTCAGGTGGGCAGCCAGGCTCCAGCTGGTAACTCTGTTGCAGCCAGGCTCCAGCTGGTAACTCTGTTGCAGCCAGGCTCCAGCTGGTAACTCTGTTTACTTGATACTCTGGACCACAGGTGCGGGGAGCAGGCATTGAAAATCATGTTTGAATTCGGTGTCTATTTGGCTGAAGTTGCTGCCCCAACCCCAGGTGTGCTCAGTGTGAGCTATCTCAGTTTTGTGTGGCTGCCGGAAGGCACCCGTGACTTGGCAGGTACGTGCCTTCCTTCCAACACCGCTCCCTCTGCCTCCTTCCTCTTCTGGAGAATTCTTCAGGATATAGAGGCCTGGAACCATGGTTCTAGAGAATTCTGGGGTGGCTCCTTGGGGGCTCTGCTAACAAATTACCTGCCCTCTCTGAACCTTCTTTGTGTGTAATAGGTTTACAGGAGTTCCTACTTCTTTTTGGAGGAGGGGGGCAAGGTATGACATTAAGAATCAAACCCAGGGCTTTTGCGCATGCCAGGCAAACGCTTTACCACTAAGCTACACCCTCAGTCTCGGGAGTGCCTGCTTCTTCAGGCATTTTTATGGCTTAACTGAGAAATTGGGAAGAGCTTAGCAAAGGGCTTTGCAAGGTTTAGTGTTCAGCTGCGGCCTGCTCTTGTTAGTTCAGTAATAGTGGGACCAGAGGAAAAACAGTCATTGTGTGGGGCCTCCTAAGAGTCAGGCAAACCACTCTTTTTAAAAGTCACAATGTCGTGGCCATATGAGGACAAGGAGGACTCCATGACAGTCCTGGGGAGGAGGCACTTGGCTCTCTGCTAGAACAGCTGCCTCCTAGTCACCTAGTTATGGCAGCTCATAGCATGTACTTACTGTATGCCAGGCTCAGTGACCTTGAAGGTGACACACCTCTGAGGTTACCCCTGTTTAGGATCCCCTTTTTACAGGTGGGGAAAATGAGGCACAGGGAGGTTAATCAGGACCTACATCACACAGCTGGTCGATGACAACAGAGCCAGGATGGCAACCCCTAGAGGACGGCTTCTGAAGCCACCACCTCCATGTTGTTCAGCCGTGGCAGAACAGCCAGCATCTCTATTAGTCACCCATGGATGGAGTGCTGCGTTGAGAGAGATGCAGACTAAAAGTAAATAGCACTGCAGCAGGTTAGCTATGTCTACCGTGGGGGTGGTCACTTAGCTCCCTGACTCATCGTCAACAAAGTCACTTTGGACATTTAGGATCACATTGGAGTTTGGAGAAATGGGAGGCCAGTGTCTTGCAGAATGAATGTTCAGCAGTGGCACCTCCCTTGCCCAGTAGATGTCAGGAACACTGGAAAGGTAGAACCATGTGCTGGGGGCAGGCGGCAGTGGGCCGAGCAAAAGGATGCTCAACTTGAGAGTCCAGAGATTAGTGATCTAGGCTTGGCCAGTTCACCAGCTAACCTGTCACCATGGAAACGGCCATGCACCTCGGGTTCCTAATGTGTAAGGTAAAGGAGATGCAAGTGCCCGTCCCTAGGGCTCCCATGCAGGCCCTCCAATCAAAACTCTCAGGTTATTGGGGCATAACTTTCCAGAGATCTGCAGAAGCGAAGCTACGGAAAAGTCTGGATTCTGCAGAGAGCTGTTTGGCCCCCTCAGAGCCCCATATTTGTTCCTCATTAAAAAGAAAGAAGGAGCAAAGAGGAAAGAGAAAAAGAAGCTCAACCCTAGGCAACCAGGCTTTCATCCTTGCAGTAGTTACGGAGCAGATACAAGTAGAGAAATCACAGAACACCATTCCCCAGTGCTGGGGGAAGAAGACAGCTATTGGTCGGGGGAAATCTCTCTGGCTCGGTTCAATTATGAATCTCGGCAGGAAGCCTGGAAAATCCCGGCAGTTCTGCAGCACCGCACTGGAGGAGGCAAGGCTGGAGCTGTGCTACCCTTGAGGGACTCTCTGAGCCCAGAAGGGATGGAGAAAGCCGGAGGCCCAGGGTCAGGAGATGGGCCATTGAACATCATGCCCAGAGTCACCTCTGAGGCCCCTAGTGATAACTAGCTTTACTTGTCACCTTGGCACGGTCTAGAGTCAGCTGGGAAGTCTCAATGAGGAATTATCTAAGTTAGACCGGCATGTGCTTATGTCTGAGAAGGATTTGTTAATTGGGTTAATTGAAGTGGGAAAACCCACCCTGGGTGGGGGAGGTAGCGTTACTTGGTGGGACAGACCCTAGACTTAAGGTTTAAAGAGAGAGCTGGCTGAGCACTAGCCAATGAGCATACATTCCCTGCTCTTGACTGTGGATGTCATGTGACCAGTTCTCCCACGCTCCTGCTGCTGTGACTTTCTAGCAATGACTGACTGTAACCGGAATTGTGAGCTAAACATTCTCCCCTAAGTTGCTTTTGCCAGGGTGTTTTATCACAGCTCCAGGAAACCAAACTAGGACAGTCCTCATGCAGGCTGGCGTTTCCTGAAAAGGTAGCCCTGAGGAAGGAAGCTGAGGGCTCACACTGTAGGCTATGAGCAAGCAAAGAGGCCTTTTTTTTTTTTTTTTTTTAAATCGATGATAGAGGAGAACCTGCCATTTATGAAGCTCCTCTTCCTCTTGGACTCATTATATGTCATCTCATTATAGCAACTCCATGGGAGGTCTAGGAATAACCCCTGTTTCAGAGATGGTACTCAGAGGTGTTTGTGGGAAGATGATTGGCTACTAGTTAACTTCCAGGTGACTGAGACCTAAAGAGACTAGGAGACACATGTGCTACATTGTTTTCTGATTCAGTTTCCTTCCCCCCCCCCCCAAGGTCTGTGATCTCTTGGGGACCTGCATTTATTTTTGCATCTCAGAATAGTGTTACCCTCCCTGTAAAGTAGAGTAGAGCCCAGGCTTCTGAGCTGGCCAGGACCAGGTTGGTTCATCTCCCCACAAACTAAGGTACAGCTTGCAGGGAGCTAGGCACCTCTTGATTACACACATATTCAGTGGTCTTAGGGGAAGAATGTGAAAATGTCCTTAAGGGTATAAGGAAGAGTTCAGCCAAGACCAAGGGAGAGAAAAGTCATGGACCCCCATCATGAGCCAAGTGTACTCCACTTATGACTTCCCCAGCAGCTCCTGAGTCTCTTCGGACTCTGTGATCTATATTCATGAGGGAACGTCTGGTTGGTAATATGGCCGCTGTGGGTGGCTCTGTGCAAGAGCCTTATTCCCAGAGGAAGAAGTCATATACCAAAGGGACAGCATGGTGGGTGGCTCACCTATTTCTTTGCCCTTCTACCTAACTGTCCATAGCATAAGACCCTAAAGAGACACCTTGGTTTGGATGTCAATATTGATTCAAAGAATCTCACTTCTGTCTGGGAGCCTTTAATCCCAGCACTCGGGAGGCAGAGGCAGGTAGATCTCTGAGCTTGAAACCAGCCTGGTCTACAGATGACATTCAGGACAGCCAGGGCTACACAGTGAAACCCTGCCTCAAAAAAGAAGGAAGGAAGGAAGGAAGGAAGGAAGGAAGGAAAGGTGCTTGTGAGTATCTGCATTTATTATTTTCTTGTTACTATGACAAAATGCCTGACAAATACAACTTAAGAGTGTGAAGGTTTATTATGGCTCCAACTTGGAGGGTGTCGTCCATAACAACAGAGAGATGGCATCAGGCCCAGGAGGCAGCTGTTCATGTTGCATCTACAGTCTGGAAGCACAGAGCACATGGTCACTCCGTGCCACCTTGCCACCCAGGCTCATCACATTCTGCCGCTGGCCGCAGTAGGTTTGTGGTCACCTCATAATGCAAAATGCATTCATTCCAGCTTCAAGCCTCCCTGCACCTGCACTCTGCTGTCACACTAAGTCCCTGTTGCATTCTTTCAACATTTGATGGCATCGAGTAAATATTCCCATTCCAAAAGGGAGATATAAAAAGAATAGCAGGGAAAGATTGGTCCAGCACAAGGAATATCTGCAGGGAAAAAACCAGATATTCCATGTCCAGCATCTGGGGCTTGAGATGCTACCATCTGGGTACAAAGAGCACTGAATAGCTCCACCTCTCTGGCTCTGTTTTGGACAGCACACATATCCTATCTCTTGGGCTGACTCAACATCTTGGGCTCATCTCCAACATCCCAGAGTTTCTACTACAACTGATGCTTTATAGCCCACTTCATGAAATTGTGCCTTGGGACTTCCTTGCAGAAGAGCTGACCTCGGCAGCTTTCTGGAACACTAATACAGCCTCTACAGCGTGCTATCTCTTGGCTTCTGCATGTCTGCAAGACCAGCTTCATGTAGGTGACACTGTAGTGGTAATATTTTGAATGTGCTCTAAACTGGTGGGTGCTTGCAGCGCACACACACACACACACACACACACAAACCTTTATATTTTAATATGCCTTAATTGGCTCAATGGTTAGGCCACTCCTGAACCTCCACGTGGCTAACACACTCCCCTCTGATATTCCTGAGCTAATACTTATTAAATCTATATTTTATCTTTGCTGCCCATTTTATTTTTGCTTCTGGGCAGCCCTTCTGGGGCCACTTTCCCCCTTCGTACTTACATTTCGGCCATCTCTCCCTCCTGCACTTCTGGGAGTGGCCCATCTGCAAGGCAGACTTCCTTTTTCTCTCCTGTGTTTCTTAACCAGTTTTCCTAAAAGTCCCGCCTCCCTGCCCAGCCATTGGCCACTGGCAACTTTATTTCCCAATCAGAGCCAACAGGGGCAGGGTTCCTTTCGCCCACGTGCTGGACATTGCAAACAGGTTTAGGGGCAGCATAATTATCATGAGAACACAAGCTGCTGCCTGACACTGCCAGCTTCTGAGGCCAGCTGAAGATGCAGTGCGGGTCCCCTTCTGCCACAGCTGTGATCTCTGTGTGCCTCTGAACCCGAGAAACCACCTCCCCGGGCTGTTTAGGAACAGGAAACCTCCTCAGTGGAGGTCTCTATCCAGTACTCTCATTTTCTTCTGTCTGCTGCAGCCTCCTTTCTCCCTGAGTGTTGAGAATACAGGTGCACCCCACTGTGTCTGAATCTCCCTTCACCTCTTCACCTACCTCACCGCACCAGGAACCAGTGCTCCCAAGGCGGCCAGACCACAGCAGGCGCCTTCCTCCCAGCCCCTCCTCTTTTTCTGTTGGGTGGTCCGATACTTCTCACAGTACTGACAGCCTGTGAGGGGAGAAATGGGCTGATTCTGAAGCACCCACACCTCCCCATCCAAATGCCTCCCCGTTCTCCCTGACTCCCGTTCCTTGCTCTGACAGCAGCCGGCAAGAGGCTGCCCAAGGTCCTCGGGCAGCTGCAGGAAGCTGCTGACTTAGAGCCACGATGAACTATGTCCTTACAAGGGCCTCCAGTGTGAGAAGACATGATGAAGAAGAACTTGTTAGTGCCAGGCAAGCACAGCCTGTCATCTCCCAGGCAGCTGAGCTCTTCTGGGACTTGAGGCAGACACCCAAGAGCCTTAGGGTAGGGCAAACCCTAACTGGCCAGATGATGCCCATCCAGGCTGGGAATAGCACCAGAGACATCCAGAATCCCCCAGAGCACAAGTCAGGCGGGGTTTTTCTAGCTACCAGTCACTCTCTGGTCTCACAGAATGCTTTCCTCTCATTGTTAGCACGTTGGAGCTGGTAGCAGTAAATGCAGCTCCTTAGAGCTCCAGCTGCCTTTGTAACTGAGTCTTGCCTACTTTTTCAGCTTTTCCCTATCTACTCCCCCCCCCCCCGCTGCCGCTGTTTTTTGTTTTGTTTTTTGTTTTTTTCTTTCTCTTCCAGAAGCCCAAATCTCTGGGTCTTCCGGGCCTCCTCTCTGAGCTGCTAGGAGCTCAGCTGCTGGCAGCTCCCCCATAAACCCCACCCAGCACTGAACTTCTTTGACCCCCCCCCCCATAGCCCTGTTCCCTGTCTCACTGTTTCCATCTACCTCTCCATCCGAGGCCTTTGTCCTTCTAGACAGGATCTATGGCCTTCCACTCCCACGGGACCTAGCATCACTCCGGGAACTCTGGATTAAAGAAAAGTGTAGGGAAAAAAAGGGGTAGAATGGGTGAACCCCATCTAATAGGAAATCCTAAAGATTTCAGAGGGACAAAGACCATCCAGGTGCTAAGTTAAGGTTATGAGAGGAGACAGGAGAGTAGGAGGGAATGACGGTGTGAGGCTTTCTGCAGGTGTGAGTCTTAGGGTTGCTATTTAGCTGAAGAAACTTCCCAGTCTCCAAGCTGTCCTTGAAGAAGACATAGACAGCTCTCCTTTAAGGTATCCAGTCAAGACAAAACCACAACAAACAAACACAAACCAGTCTGGTCTGAAGGCATCCCAGAGAAAGATGGAGTTGAAAACCTTGTCGTCTTCCTCTTCCTCCTCTGCTTCTTCCTCTATCTCCTCTTCTCCTCCTCCTCTTTATAATGCTGGGATTAAAAACAGCTTTTCTGACCTCAGCGCCACAGACTCAGTCCTGCACTCTCTGAGAGTTCCTGGACTCCTGCAGAGTTTCCCATTCCTTCATCAGCATTTAGGAACTGCCAATAGAAAGCTTCGAAAGAGCAGAGGCCATGCATGTCTTAATCTCTCTCATCATTGATTTTTACATCAGCAGACATACTCTGGGCTGGGGAAAGCAGCCAGCACAGCAGCAGCTCCTGCTGGAGTTAGCAGTCTCATGGGAGTGGTCCCGTTAGAGGACAGTCATCCACCACAGCATGGAAAACCATCTCGTTTCTCTTCCATTGCGTGGGAATGGTAAGGATGGAGCGGGATGGAGATAAATTGGTACACTTTCTGCTCCAGAGCCTGACTCAAACTCAGACATGGCATGGATCACTGACCATAGTCCGAAGGACAACAAGGTCACTTACTCCATGGCCCATGTCCCTAGTGTGAGGAAAGCAAGTATAACAAGAAGACAGTGCTACATCCCCTAGAAAATAGCAAGTGCTCAAGAAATATAAATAGCAAAAAGAGAGTGAAGTCTGTGATTCTTTAACAGGGTCTCAAAGTGTCTCTAAAGACCAAGAACCTAGGGAGAGAGTGAAACCCAGCCCACTCCTGCTTGGAGCCTGGGATTTTCCTGTCGGAACCCGAGGAAAGATTTCCCAGCGTCCTGCCTTACTGCCACTGGAGAGCAGCCAGCCCACAGGAGACCAGAGCATGCCAATTGGGAAATCACAGTCATTAGGGAGTTTCTCTGGAGATGGGCGTGGAAGCGGAGGGATTATGAAGAGGACCTCCAAGTGGGGAGCAAGGCAGGATACAGAGCCTCAAAGGAGATCAGACTGCCACTTTGACTTTGTGGATTGGCTGCACCCTTTCCCAAATCTATGTCCCAGGTTAAATGACTCCCCTGCCCCCACATCTTACACTGACATCACTGTGGTACCTCAGAATGTGATCTTGTTTAGAGATAGAGTCTTTAGAGAGGTTACCTGTGGTCTGAGGATCTGGCGAGGTGGCACAGCTGGTGACAGGGCTTGCTGCCAAAACTGATAACCCGGCCCCCAGGTTTGATCCCCAGGGCACGTGTGCACACACAGTGGAGAGAACTGACTCCCAAAAGCTGTCGTCTGGCTTCTAGCAGTGAAGCACAGCTTATGTGCACAATGAAGAGAGCCACAATGTTGAGTGTGTGCAGCCTAAGTAGGAAGGCTTGTTCTCTGAGGCCTAACGGACTGGGATCGAGTCCCAGGTAGGGATTTAGCTGTGAAGGGTAGTGGTCATCCTGTCCAGCCCCTGGGATTAGTATGAAGGCTGTGTTGAGAAAGCATGGGTGCTTCAGACAGTGCCTAGCATAGCGGGTGCTAAATGATGCCGAGGGTTTCACTCCAAAACAACCTGCTATGAGGAAACGCACCCCTACCTCCTGCCCCTCAGCTCTCCTAAAGCCAGCTACCTTCTCAGAACCCTGCTTGACCCACAGAGACCCACATTGCTCCTGATTAGTGTGGTTTAAGCCACGGAATTGGTAAAATGACTCAGAGACAGGTAGCAATTGAGCCAGGTGTAGTCTTTGCCTGTTGACTGGTCTGGGCGTTTGCAGCCTATGCCTGTATGTCCTTCCTTCCTTCCTTCCTTCCTTTCTTCCCTCCTTCCTTTATTTTTGCCTTCCTTCCTTCCTTTCTTTCCTTTCAATTCTCTTTTTTTGCTCATTTGGTTCTCTATCTATCTCTGTCTGACTCTCCTTGTCTCCCCCCCCCCCCCACCGTGTTCCTTAGGTACCACCCATCTCCCACGTCCCTCCTTTTTACATACTTGTGTGCAGCACGGGGTGTGTTTGTGCTTGCATGTGTGTGGATGCACATGTATGCAAGTACATATTGAGGCCCAAGGCTGGTGTTGAGATTCATCTTTGGTCAGTCTTCTACTCTGTTCCCTAAGGCAGGCCTCTCAATCAGACCCAGAGCTCACAGAGCCAGCTTACTTTGGGATCTTCTATCTCTGCCTTCCAGTGCTGAGCTTCAGACCCACCCAGCATTTGTCTGAGAGTCCACACACTTGCATAAATATCACTTTAACCACTGAGCTCTCTCTCTCTACCCTGCATCCACCTTTTTTTTTTTTTTTTAAAGACAGGACTCAGTGATTTGGGTAGACTGACTGCCCAGCAAGCTCCAGAGATCCAAGTCTCACCTCCGCAGTACTGGGATTACAGCTTTGTCACCATGCCTGGCTTTTTATATAGGTGCTGGGGACCAAACTTGGATCCTTTGATTTGAAACGGCATCATCCTTGTGGTTGTAAGTTTTGAGAGGGTGTTTCCCTGCATAGTCCAGACTGGCCTTGAACGCACAACCTTCACGCCCCAACTTCCAAAATGCTGGGCTTAAAGGCTATGCCACAGCAACTGGGTAAGTTCTCTCCTGTATGCGTCGATGCATCCAGATAGACTTATAGAGCACAGTGTGACGTTCTGAAGCATGCACACAGTGGGTACATTTGGGTGACTGGAATATCTACCCCCCCACACACACACACTTACTGTTTCTTTGGGATGACATCTGAGGCTCTTTTCCAGTCTCCCTGACTTGACTTTGGAAGGTAGGGAGCCTCAGCAGGAGTTTTTCCGTGGATTTGGCCTCTCTACCACCATCTAGCCCTGAATTCAATTTTTAGACAATAGTCCACATCTCACACCCTCCCTGTCTGCCGCCGCCTGCCAGCATCTTTGTCCATGTCGTGTATAAAATGATATAGATTTATTTTATCTTCCTGGGTCTCAATTCGTCCTCACGACAGGAGGTCTGTAGGAGCCCCTCCTTTCCAGCACATAGCAGTGTGTTTGGTAATCTTTACACTCTGCAAAAATACAACTGAGGAGGCTGGAGCAGGGCTCAGTGGAGTAACACACTTGCCACACAAGCATGAGGACCTGAGTTTGGGTACTACCTACATAAAAATCCAGAGGTGGCCATGTGGGTAATCCCAGAGCTGGGGGACAGACACAAGAGGGTCTGGGGCATGATGGCTCCAGGCCTAGCTCCATGTTAAGTAAGAAACCTGTGTCAGGGAACAAAGCAAAGATGGCTAGAGCAGGACACCAAATGTCATTCTCTGGCCTGAGTGAGTGCACAAGAGTGAGTGCATACAAACACAGCGAATATACCACATTATACACTGCGTGCGCGTGCGCGCACACACACCTTCAAATACACCACATAAATACACTGTGCACACACACCTCTGAATATACCACATACATGCATACACACACACACCTTTGAATATATCACATATATATACTGTGTACAACATCTCTGAATATACCACATACATACATACATACATACATGCATACATACATACACACACACCATAGCTGAGGAGTGAATGAGTAAGTGATGAGGCAAACAAATGAATATACCACCGAGGAATGAATAAGATGCAGAACGAACGTGTGCTCAGGCGGAGTGAACGAATGGTTTGTGAATAAACAGCCATGCCCCACAGAGCATCCTCCTCTATGGCCTCTTCTGCACTCGAATCACACTGAGCCCTTGGCGCTTCTCAACCGTGCCCCGCCCTCCCTGGCGAATACCAAACTAACTTTCATTCCAAGACTTAGACACTGCCCTTTCCCCCCCCCCCCCCGGCTTCACAATCAGGAAGCCATTTTCTCTTCAGCTCGCCTGGTACCCATGCTGCCTACCCTCCCTATAGATGGAAGTAATTTCAGGGTAGCGGGGTGGGGCATTCCACAAGGAGCCAAGAGTCAGCAGAGAGATGCTGGATCCCTGCAGCTACTCTACCAAGCACGCAGCTGGTCTCACTCTCCTCCTCGGCTCTCCAACATGTGAGAAAATGTGTATAGAAATGCCTAGTGGCTCCATCCTTAGGCCTCTGCAGTGGGCTTGTGCAAGAACATCTTGAGACCTCTTAAGGAGCCTCCATCTCCAAAGGTGCCTTGTTAAAGAGGTGCAACAGGTGGGTCACAGAATCCACACAGCACATCAGCCTTGACCTAAACCCAAGCCCAGCTTTGTCTACAAGTGGTATATGTCCCTAAGGTGGCCATCCTAGAGAACCAGACCTAAAGAAGGAGTAAGCCCTGTCCCTAACTTCCCAGAAGTCAATCAGAGTGGACCACAGAACCAGTGCCCAAGGAACAGAGTCTGGAAACGTTTGCCCGCCTGCTCCCATCCGGTCCTCCCTTGCACAAAGTTTACTGGGTGGGGTAACTAGGGATGCGGGCAGAGCAGTTCCCTCAGGCAACCTACCCATGACTGTGAGCAAAAGGCAAGAAATGATTGGTGTGTCCGAGTCGCAGAATGGACAGGGGACATGCCCGAGGCTGATGGCTGCAGCAGACGTGAGTGAAGTGGGCAGGAAGGAGTCTGTGCTCCCGGTAGGTGCTCCTAGCTGCTGTTGGTGCTTTCAGGGCTGCAGTGTGTACTACTTTGGAAAGGCTATGCAGGAGGTAAAGGACTTCGTGAATGCTCACTGGTATTATTAAGACAGCAACTGGCATTCTTTTCCCTGGGATTCCCTTAATTAGGATGGGCTGCTAAGGTGCCTCTCACCGAGGCTGGTGTCAGGTGCCAACATCATTCAAATGACTCAAAGAGTGACTAACTACCCAGCTTTTATACTGAAAGTCTTGTCTCTGGAATCCCATGAGTCCGTGGGATGGATCACCCAGGCTCTCTGTGATGGCATAGCCCTGGGGTACGACCTTCAGAAGGATCATAGAAGGACAGGCTACCCCCATCCCACTGCGCACGCACACATGCTCACACACACACACATTCACAAACACACCCCTACAATACACACACATACACACCTCTATATATACAGATTCTCATACAGAAACACACACACTACACATATACACACAAACTCAAACACACAGACACATTGACACACACATACCTACACATACACACCCCTATACACACACATAGAAACACACTTACACACTACACATGCACATACCTCTCTCTCTCTCTCTCTCTCTCTCTCTCTCTCTCACACACACACACACACACACACAAACATACATACACTGCTGCCAACAGTTTTTGCCTGGTTCACCAGCTTCCACAGCCAGGGCATCTGTGGTCATATCAGATGCACCTCTATTACTGTGTTTTCTTACAGTTAAAGGATCTCGCCTCTTAAATGAGCTTTAGTGGTTTATTTACAGGCATAGCAGAAAGTTCAGGAAACACAAAGGAATTCACAAACTTAGCTTGTTCGTTACCCTACTACTCAGGAAATTTCTTTCCAGATACTTCCTATGTCATGTCACTATGTATGTATGTATGTAGTATTATGTGCATATTGTATATATACATGTACTGTTATATACATACATATATACACATATACATGCATACATGCATGCACACACCTTTAAGAAAAGTGGCTCATGGTGGGAGGAGACAAATGAACACCTATGTACATGTATACATGTATGCACATCTCCACAGAAAGCCATGGAAACCAAGCAGGAGCAGCCCCTCTTGCCCTTCCTGAGTTTGCCAGATGAGGACATAACTCCCCTGGGGCCATGTGACCCACAAACTCTTACGTCAGTAGCCTGATCCTCCAGAGGGCCACTGTGTTTCTGTGAGCACCCTGCTAATCCTAGTGCCTCTGTATTGTAGTCAGGGTCCTGCAATGAGCCACACACTAAAAAGAGCCTTGGTGTCACTTACCCAAGGGTATAGCGGCGTTCAGTCTTTCTGAAAAAGAACTCCAGTGACTAGAGTTAGAAACAGCTTCCTCTCCTGCTTCTCTCAGCAGCCATTAATTTTCTCCCCGTTAAGCGCCTCAAGCCAGCGCTAACAAAATTAAATTTGTCAGAGACAAATGCAAAGTCCCCAAATCTGAAACTGTTGAACTCCACATAAACAGGTAACTCTCGTGGGAAAAACTCGCAGGGAAACTGAGGTAGTGGGACTGCCAGGTCCTGTTACCAGAAGCAAGGGGTCTGAAGAAGAGGATACAGCCTGGAGGTTGATTTGTTTGTTTTGAGACAGGGTCTCACTAAGTAGCCTAGGCTGGCCTGAACTTGCTATGTAGACTAGGCTGTGTGTGTGTCTGTGTGTGTACGCACTCATACACACACACACACACACACACATGTGTAAATGGGTACATGTGTGGAGCCCAGAAGTCAACTTTGGGTTGCTGTGCTTCAGGATATGAAGTTCCCAGCTGTCCCTAATAGGGAGGAGGAATAAAGAAGGCTCTTGGAGCCACCATGGAAAGAATAACTAAAGATGTCTGACCAAACAGGACATTTAGGGGAACTAAATTCTTAGCTTCGAGGTCAGGGAGCAATCTCTTTCTCTTTTTGGTCAACAGGGGCAAAAACAGTGGGCGACCACCCGCTCCAGACCACCCGTCTCAGACCGTGACGGGGTAGAATTGATTGTAGCAGATCTAGCCCCCAAGCTGTGAATTAGGATAGGCCCCTCAAAATCCTGAACGACCTCCTCATAACTTGATTTCGTCTGCAAGACCCTCTTTTAAAATTAGGATCTCCTATATTGGAAATCCAGTGGCCCAGCTTTTAAAGCCTGGTCCCCAACCTGTGTCTCTATTGGGAGGCAGTGGGATCCTTAAGAGGTGGGGCTGGTTGGAACAAGCTTGGCTAATTGAGGGTGTGCCCATGTAGGAGAGGGAGACCTTGGCTCCTTTTTCTTTGCTCCTTGCTACCATGAAGTAAATGGGGCTTCACAGCTTCCGGCTCTCATCCCAATGTCCTACTAACTACTGTACCCCAGGCTCAAAGTCGAGACTGGAGCCTCAACTTCGAGACAGAATGAGTCTGTCCTGTCTTGTCATTGTGCGTCTCCTGGGTCACGTCCCAGCAGTGGAAAGCGGCCTGGCCCAGATGCTGTCAGAGCTACGGCAGGTTAGATTGCAGGAGGCTCTGGGGGCAGCAAACCTTGACCACAGTGATGCCCGTCTCTCTAATCTATGCTAGTCTCTCTCTAGGTGTGTGAGGAATCAGGGAGAGGGGAGCCAAGGGGCGGGACAGGGAGGACCAGAAAAGCTCCTCCGGAATCCGTGCATTAGGACTCCCTTCGATCATTTATCCCACAAACCATGGGCCTCACCATGTGTGAACAGAGCCCACAAGAAACAACTTATAGATCTAGACATGTAGACATTCCTGCAGCCACCGAAAATAATGTGCTTAAGAAGGAGCCACTGAGGAGATAATCTGGCGGGTAAAATGCTCTGCAAGCATAAATCCCTGAGTTCAATCCCCAACACTCACGTAAAAAGCCGAGAGTGTTGACAGGTACTTGCAGTTCCAGCCCTGGAGAAGCAGAGATTTGCAGAGGCCAGCCAGCCTAGGTTAGTGAGAGACCCTGCCTCAAAAAGCATGGTCAGTAGTCCCTAAGGAAGGACACCCAAAGTTGACTTCTAGCCTCCATACATGGGTATTCATTTACACACATATGTATCCATGTGTGCATGCACACCATACATATACACATGCCTCACACACAAACACATCACACTACACCATACACACACATACATATCATACACATACACTCATCACACCACACTATACATATACACACCACACATACATACATACATACATACATACATACATACACACACCACACACATACACACACACATATACATACCACACACACACAAACACAAACACACACACACACACACACCATACACATACACACACACATATACATACCACACACACACACACATACAAACACATACACACACACACACACACACACACACACACACCACGAATACACACACCTAATGAGTTAACAGGCTATGGATGTTGCTTGTGTCAGGGCATTTGTTTAATTCACAAGCTTTGTGTTCCATTCCCAGCACTTTAAAAACAGTTACAAGCCTGGCCTGGTGGTAATTTCTGCACTTGGGAGGCAGCGACAGGTAGATATGCATTCAAGGCGAGCCTAGTCTACCTCGTAAGATCGGGCCAGCCAAGGCTACATAGTGAGACCCTGTCTCAAAATAAACAAGCAAAAGCTACGAAAACTGATAGATGTACTACAAGATCTTGTTTACAAGTCTATACAAAATAAATAAAGGAAATGGGACTTAGTTCAGTAACAGAGCACTTACTTAGCATGCTCAAAGCCCTGGGCTCAATCCCCAGTGTCATAAAAATCAACTCATAAGTATAGTTAAATAATTTTCTAGATGCAGCGTGGGGAACGGTGAAATGTATCGGAAGGATGCTCAGAGCAGATCCCTCTGTGCGGGGACAAGCCAGCATCTTTGTCTGCAGTTTGAAAACTACACAATATCCTAATGTAGGCTGAAGCCTCCTCACTGTGCAGGGAGGGGGCTCTTGCACCCCCTCTTATCCCTATGTCTTTTAGGGCTTTTCTAAGCATCGTTTGGATTCATATTGATTTACTCTTTCTCTAATTAGAAAAGAAAGCTTTACTGGGCAGAGGTGGCGCGCACCTTTAATCCCAGTACTCGAGAGGCAGAGGCAGGGGCATCTCTGAGTTAAGGCCAGCCTGGTCTACAGAGTGAGTTCTAGGACCGCCTCTCTTAACACTAAGAGTGTTCCTGTCATGTGACCCGACAATTGCACCCCTGCGAATTTGTTTCAGAATGCTAATAAATGTTTTCTCTCAAGACCTGAACATGAACACTCCCAGCAGTATTGCTGGATACAGCAGACCTCTTTCCATGGGCCACCGTGTAACAGAGGATGAGATTTCTGTGCTGCAGAACACTGCCAAGCCATGGAAGGCACAGCCACCAACACACAAATGGGAGATAATCTCGGAACTGGGTTGAGTACAAAAAGCCACCCCCTAAAGGTTACTGTGTACAGTTCATGTGTTGGCATTTTAAAGGGCAAAGCTACCACAACTGAGAACCCCATGGTGGTTGCTGTGGGTTCAGGAGAGACTGGGGTAGACAGGAAGGTGGGTGTGGCTAAAAAAACAAAGGGTACCTGGAGGTGATCCTTGTGATGGGAGGTTCTGGATCACACATGAGGTCAGTGTCACCACTCTGGATGGGACATTGTGCTAGTTTTCTCAGGTGTTACCAGCATACCAAGTACAGGTCATCCCACGTCATATCACTTCTTCCTCTTTATGCGTGTGTGTGAGTATCGTTGTAAACGTGTGTGCTCACCAGCAGTGGCCTGTGTGGAGGCTAAAGTTGACTTTGGAGTGGCTCTTAATTTTTTTTTATTATTCTTATTTGTGTATGTGCATTGGTGTGCACACACATATGTGGGTGCACATGTACATGTGTATCTGTGTTCATGTGTGGCAGGTGCACATGTATATGTATGTGTGGACATGTATGTGTGTGAGTGACATGTATATATGCATGTGTGTGTTCATGTGTATGGATACGCATGTATGTATGAGTGGGTGCATGTGTATGTGTAGGTATGTGCATGTGTGTATGTGTAGGTACACGTTTGTGTGTGTGTGTCCATGTGCGAGTGCACGTGCCTGAGTTACTGTTGGATCCTCTCTCATTGTTCTTCTTCTAATGTATTGAGGCAGTCACTAGTTGAAACCAGATCTCACTGAGCTATCTTAAGTAGCCAGCTTGCTCTGAACTCCCTGTAACCTCTCCCCCACCAACTCCCAACCACAGCACCCTGGGGTTACAAGCACACCACCCTGGGTTACAGGCACACCACCCTGGGTTACAGGCACACCACCCTAGGTTACAGGCACAGCACCCTGGGTTACAGGCACAGCACCCTAGGTTACAGGCACACTACCCTGAGTTACAGGCACACTACCCTGGGTTACAGGCACAGCACCCTGGGTTACAGGCACAGCACCCTGGGTTACAGGCACAGCACCCTGAGTTACAAGCACACCACCCTGGGTTACAGGCACAGCACCCTGGGTTACAGGCACACCATCCTGGGTTACATCACACCTCCTCGCCTATCAGACTTTGGCATCCTCTCATGGGATCTGAGCTCCATTGCTCACAGTTGTGTGCTGTAACCCCAGCCTTCTCGACCTCACATTTTGAGTTGGAGATTTCTCACTGAACCTGGAACTTTCTGATTGGCTAGACTTGGCTGGTTGGCTGGTGTGCCCAGAATCTTTGCCCACCTCCCCCACCCTCACTGTGAGGTTACAGAATACCACCATACCAGGCTTGGTACAGGGGTGCTGGTACTCAGACTCGGACCTCATGCTTGAGGTGCAGAGCGCCTTACCCTCTGAGCCATCTCCCAAGCCAGTCTCATTATGTCTGACATGGGCACCTGAGTCTACAGTAATTCAAAATAAGGTGCATTTTAAAAAAAAATAAAGACGAAGGGGCCCAGGGGTACAGTATGTACCTCGTATGAGCAAAGACTTGGGGTCACCTCATAGCACCCCTTAAAACTAAGGGAGGCCCCTACCTGCATGCGTGTGCATGGGAGGGAGTGAGGAGACAGTAAACAGAGACAGTAGCTGCGGGTTTGTTGAGCTGAAGATATTTCTTCTTTTCCAACCTCCTGTTTGACTTGTTCCGACAAGCACGTGTGACTTGGTGATTTTCTTTAGACTGGTCAAGTGGCATAGAAAGAAAGAAGTTGGAGGGGGCAGTGTTGGGGGTGGGCAGTGCCAGAGAGCTCTGCTCACACCCCCCCCTTTAAAAGCTGGTTCTGGGTTTTGGGGAAGAGTTTTAAATCTGGGGTGGGCAGGTCCTAGGAGGCAGGGGTTGTGGCTGGCCCACTCTACCTACCCTCAGCCATTCTGGTAGTCCTTCTTCCCCGGCTCCTGCTCACTGACTCAGCCACTCAGGGACGTGTGAAAAGCCGAAGCTGGGCAGCTCTGGGCCCAGCAGCAGCAAATCTCTCTGACTCATTCCCAGGGACCAAGAGCCACCTCAGTGTTTCTCTGGTATCATCTCCTGTAGTTCTAAGGGATCTGAGAGCTGAGGCTATTGTCACCGCATAAGCAAGGGAATTCAAGGTTAACCGAGCTCCCATAGAGAACACACCCCACCCAAGGTACCTCCTCTGAGACCCTTGTCTGTCTCCTGCACCTCTGACCTGGGGTCCGGGGAAGCATGGCTTGTTACCGCACACACAGGTCTTTGGAGCAGCTGAAGGGGAAAACTCCGAGTGGAGCAGCAGCTGGTCCGCAGCTCATGTGTCGCCAGGTAGGAAGGAGAGTCGAAAGCTCCCAGCTCAGCAGGGAGACCTTAGTTGGGCACATGGGAAGACAGATGTGCCCCCGGCACACTTCCAGCCCCCTCTCCATACTGTCCCCACCCACTTTGAGGCCAGGCTGAGTGAGCTTGGCAGCAGCTTCAAGAGAAGAACTGGCTACAGCTGGGAATAGACCAGCTCTGACCAGTTAGGGGGTTGGGGAGGAAGAGCTTTGGCCATCGGCTGCTGGCATCCTGGGGCTAAGTAGACATGAGAAGTTGGCAGGCCTAGGCATGTAATGGCATGACACCCCCCCCACGTGACTCCCTCTCTGCTGGTGTGTTTAGTGATGGGCATTCTCAGGTTGTAGGGAGACAGGTAAATGGATGGAAGACTCTGGAAGGGAGAACTGTCCTGTCCTTGAGCTACTAAGTAAACCAGAAATTCTGCTTTTCTATGCTGTGAAGACCACTTCTCTAAATGGATAGAATATTGGCAGGAGAGGGTGATATCCATCTGGAAGTTTCTTGGCTTTCTACCTTCATTCAGATGGAGGGGATTGGAATCTGGGTGCCTTCTAACACTTGGTGGGAGGAATTCCCTCTGTCAGTGAGGAGTGTTGTTTTATCCTCGAGGATGTCAAGGCTTAACCATAACACACTTCTGATTGAGGCTCATCTCAGTGTGCAAGACCTCTGTGTGTGTCTGCGTCTTCACGGGCGGGACACTAAGCAGAGGGCACTTCAGACCCAACCTTTCTCCTCTCTGCCCTGTGACCTGCCCAAAGCTTCCGTGTCTGGAATGAGCGGTTGTCTGAGCCACAGGACATCCGCAGCCTGTGTTTCCCCTTGTTTCCCCCAGGCATCTACAAGGGGCACTGCTTCCGGATCAACCACTTCCCAGAGGACAACGATTATGACCATGACAGCTCCGAGTACCTCCTCCGTGAGTGACAAGTACCTCAGCTGTTTTGTGTGAGGAGGGGAGAGGAAGGGAGGGGCTAGAGAGGTGAGCCCTGGTGGACTTGGCTCCAGTGCTTTGCCCTGGGGGCTTGTGAGCATTTTGATTTAGAAGTCCTGACTCAGTGGGTGGGCTTAATGCAGGAGTGGCCCGACACACTAGGGTGGGAACAGTGGATCAAGGGCCAAGGCCCACAAACACCAAAGCTCAAGCAGTAAGGAACATCTTCAGGGGACCGCTGGTAGAGCAAGTGAAGCTAAGGGTAGGGACTTCCACTGAGGCTATAGCTCCGTTGGTACGGTGCTCGCCCTACCTAGCATGTACACAGCTCTGGGCTCCATCCCCACCCAACACAGCTAAAGCCCAGCTTGGTAACATAGGCTGTGATCTCAACGCTCCAGACGTTGTGGAGGGTCAGGAATTCGAGGTCCTCTCCTGCGATGTAGTAAATTTGATCTAGACCGGGTTACGGGAGACCCGGTCTCCAGTTTTACCAAAAGAAAAGTTATGACCTCTCTGGGCCCTGTGCAATTGTTCAGATTAACATCAACACTCAAGGTAGAAGCAGGAAGACCAGGAGACCAAGGTCCTCCTCTGCTGGGTAGTAACTTTGAGGCCAGCCTGAGCTCTATAAGGCCCAGTCCTGAGAAAAGCTAAAAAGCTCTGCCCAGGCCACACCTTCCGGAGGGGTGGAGCATCTGAGGCAGACTATGCAGGGATTACCTCACCAGACTGCTTCTGTGAGGAATCCTGTTTATTAAGAAGCTGAAGGGGAGAGCAATTCCATAGGAAGACCAGCAATCTCAACTAACCCAGACTCCAGGGAGCTCGCAGAGACTGAGCCACCAGCCAGGAGCACACACATAAATAGCAGAGGTCTGCCTGGTCTGGCCTCAGTGGGAGAAGATGCGCTTAATCCTCCAGAGATTTGAGGCCCCAGGGAAGGAGGGTAGGCCTGATGGGGGTGAGGAACTGTGGGAGGGAGGGACTGGGAGGAGGGCGATGACTAGAATATGAATAAATAAAATAATTAATTAAAAAAATATCCCACAGTTGGTGATTAAGTTGGCGGGACCTCCTCTGACAGGTGGCCCTAAGTCCCTTCATCCCCAACTAATATAGCCACTGCCTCTGTCTATGGACTGCCCTTACATCCTTGTTCCCATCTGATCCTGGGACTGAGTTACTCCTCCCCACTGGTACCCACAGCATGTGCTGAACCCCAAAGGATGGGCTACCCCTGCTCCTAAAGTCTATCCAGAGTTCATTGTGGACCTCTGGACACCTCCACAAAGGAGGAAGCCACAGCCAGAGAGGAGCTAGAAATGGATGCCAGGCTTTCTGTGTTCCTCCCTTCTTCCTATCTGCCAAAAGACACAAAGCTGCATCTGGCAGCTCCCTGGGGCTCAGGCCCAGCCACACATAGAGAATCGATACCAGTGTGTCTTTATAGAGAGCACAAGTCACCGTGCACCTGATTATGGGTCTTTTTTTTTTCCCCTACAAGAAAGGATTTGGATCATGAGTCATCTGATGAAATAGAACAGTTTGTGGTTCCCATGGAGCTGAGGCCATGTTAGGCTGCTCCAGCCAGGCCTAGAACCTGAAATAATACGACCAGAGCACTGCCGCCAACCCACCTCCCTCTCCCCTCCCCTTTTTGCCTTCCTGTCCTCTGATCCTACATACTGGAGGCTCACACGCTGCGTGGTGAATGAGGTCCCCTTAGGGTGGCCGTAGATGATAGAGATTGCACACTGCAAAACTCAAGAAATGCTGCTTGCGTAAATTACGGAGTGAGTGACATCCTTCTGGTTCTGTGACGCAGAGCTCACGAAAGGGAGCTGGGAGGACAGAGCCGACTGGAGAGAGCCGAGACTCCTAGGCAAGAGTAAGGCAGAGTTTTCATTTTGCAGCTTGGCAGAGAAGAAGCCTTGGGAAATATCAACATCAGCAAAATAGTTTTTTCAAAAGCCAGAGTGGGGAACCTTGATGGTTTGGTCCATGCAGTCAGCCTCCTGGATGGGATACAGAACGACAGAGTAAGGGTCTAGAGTCACACAAAACGCAGCCAGAAGCTTCAGCCCTGATGCTACAGGTCCTCCCACCAGCAGGTTACCCAGGGGTCTGAGACTACCTCCAAGTGACAGCGTCGATATGACAGTCATCTCTCCCTCAAAGGATGTATTCTCTAATGTACACAGTCCCCAGGGAGATCTGCTGGTGTGTAAGAAGCTACTGTGTGTCCATCCGTGGCTGTAGAGATAGGTCCCTGAAAACTGACTTCTACCTTCCCCCAGGACACAGGGAAACATAAAGCCAGCTGCATACCAACTTCGAGACCTGGGAAGGACATGGTCCCTGTGGCCATGAGGCCTGTGTCTCTCAGGCTACCTTGATTCCCAGTATTCAGCCCTCTGATCTCTGGGTAGAGAATCCCTGGGGAGAGGTCTCTGGCGGCTCATGGGATGATGTCATCTATTTCTTTATTCATTTAATGTAACTCTGTCACGGGCTTATCACCCTCCCGAGTAAGCAGGTTCCAGGGGCGTGGGAAAGCCCTGGCCTCTGTGTGGTGTCAGAGTAGAGGAGTCTGAAGAACACAGAAGCTCCTGTGGCAAGGGAAGGCCTGGAAGACAGCAGCCAGCAGGTCCGGGGCTATGCAGCTCCTCACTCTTAGAAAGTTCAAGACACAAGTCAGCTCAGTCTCACATTCCTAAGAGAGGCTGGACTTTGGATCTTGAGTTCACATTGGGTACCCAGAGGCCTGGGAACATTGTACACTCAGAGCTTGAGATCTGAGGGAGTCACCACCTCGCACCCTGTGGGGAGTCTCTTTGTCCGGCGTGTCTTATCCCCATTGTCCCTGCCTGTCTTGTCCTGAGCCTGGCACCTCCCTCCTAGGTGCAGGATTTCCAGTTAGATGGCTGACACCTGTGCCAAGCCACAGTGCTAGTATCCAGGCAACCGTGAGTCCACAGTAGGGCTTAGAGTAAGTTACGAGATAGTGTCCATCCCCCATGGCTGGATGTGATCACTGGGGCATGACTGATTCCAGCTTCCCTGTGGCAAGACCTTTGAGCATCTAAGTCTATGTAGCAAGAGACAGGTGCTGGCAGGACTCACGTGGATGGGTGTCTCTGAGCCACAGGGCTCCACCGTCCTCTCTGGACCATCTAACTGGTCTGCAGAAAGCAAGGCAGAGTCTCGGCTCGAGTCTGGCCATCTCGGCTCAGAGGCACGTTTGAGAAGCCCACAGGAAGCTTCTTCCCAGAGCCTGTGACTACAAGAAAGCTAAGAGGAGTCGGGGAGGAAGTGGCAGAGAGAGAAGTTTCTTTTAATGCCCCCACACAATCCCTTCTCTGTGGAGCAGGGGCTCACACTGTGGGTGCACAGAAAGGAGACAAACACTGCCTTCAGAGGCTGCAAGGCCCCAGGCCAGTCAGCTGACTCAGGAGGGGCACCTGCCCGCGCTTCCTGACTCACAGTCCTCCAAGGCCCACACAACTAGATTTCTCTAGGACTATGAGGACAGAGAGAAGGCCAAGCTCTGAGCATCTCCCATGAATCTGTTCCTCTGGCTTTGTCATCTACCCAGACACTCAGGGTGAGGACCAGAAGCTTACTGTGTGCTTTGGTGGGCATTCATTTCCTGTGGGGCTGTAACGAAACATCATGAGCCCCATGACCTAAAGCAACAGAACATGAGCCCTGGGCTCATTCAGAATGGTCTCATCTTGAGGCCCCCTAAGGTCTCTAAACACATTTGTAATACCTTTTCCCATAGGCAGCCACATCCACAGGGAAAGGACACAGTCAGCCTTTCCAGCTTGGTATCACTACCGTGACCAAGTTATAAAACAGTGAACTCAGGCAGTCACTGAACTTCCTGGCCTTGCCTCCAACCCTGCTGGTCAGAGGTGGAACAAGGAACCAGACATGGTTCTGTTGGGCCAGTGTGATAGACAGCGTCATATTGTGCCCTGCCCTGCCACCTCTTCTGTGACTCACTCACCCTGTGAGTTTGCACATCTTTATGTGTCACCAGGCCCAGCAGTGACTTGCTGACCATAAGTACCCAGGTAGAAAGTGCATACTGCAGCCAGCCTGGTGCTAATCGCCCCACAAGGACAAAACCAACCACAACACAGTGCCCCCCCACTAATGCATCACTTTAATTTCTGAGATTTTAGTCAACAGCAATTTAAGCTTACGAGATGGGAAATGCCAGAAATAAAGAGCCCATAGGTTTTTAAATTAACTCATATTACAGTACTTTGTTGCAGTGATCCCATTTTATTATTAGCTTCTATCAGTCACTTTGTATACCTGATTTGTCGATTAGATTTCATCATGGGGGACTGGCAAAACGGCTTCAGGTAAAGGCATTTGCCGTGTGTATGAACCTGAGTTTGGTCACGGTCACGGAGCCCACATAAAGTTGGAAGAACTAGTGTCACAGACTCCGACATCCACACATGGGCTGTGGCACATGGGTCCACACAACAGCAACATTAAATGAAAATGTTAACGTTATTGTGAGTATGTGTGCATAAGAAAACACAGGGTCCTTATAGGTGTGAGTATGTTTGCATAAGAAAACCCAGGGTCCTTATGGGAATCGCCACTTGGAATATACCCAGTACAGATGAAGAGGGACCTGAGCTATATTAAAGCCATTTTTCCACATGTGGGAAAGTAAGTCTTTAAAGAATGAGGTGACTTAGCTAAGGACACACAGCGTTTGACTGAGCAGGTCTCACGCCTTGTCCCACTTAATGTGCTAATGCCTGTTCCTCCAGCCATTGGTCAGAGCTGGCTCTAGAACACAGCCCTTCCCAGCCTTCCGATGCCCCTATGGGACCATTCAGGAGAGAGCATAGTGCACCGTGAGCTGTTGTGTCAACGCCTTAGCATCCAGAACATTAGTCACTGTGTCCTCTCCAGTGCGCTGAGGGACTCTGATGCCTCTGAAGAAAATGTGACCCACAGGCAGGTGTGGTTATGGGACAGTTGGCTTCAAGGAAAGTAAACAGCCAACCTAGAGCTGCTCTTTGCCCAGGTCCAGCAACAGGACTCCTGGGAGAGACATCTCTGGCCGTGGCAGGGGTGCTGGCTGGACTCACTCCCATGTCTGCCTTGTTTCCACCCTGGCCTAGGTATTGTTCGAGCCTCCAGTGTCTTTCCCATTCTCAGCACCATTCTGCTCCTGCTTGGAGGGCTCTGCATCGGCGCCGGGAGGATCTACAGCCGCAAGAACAATATCGTCCTCAGTGCAGGGATCCTCTTTGTGGCTGCAGGTATGCGGGGCTGCTCCTCTGGACCCGAGCTCCGTGGTCTCCAATGCCAGGAGTGTGTATCCTGGTGAGAGAGCAGTCTGGAATCACGACCATGGTTAAGTTGAAGAGGCCAGGCGTGTAGGTCTGGGGAGGGGGTGGGCTTTTGTGTTTGAGATGACAGCATTGCAAATGGGGTTTCACACATTGTAAAGGGTCACATACATTGTAAGTGCACTAAACGTCAATGGATTGTGTCCTATGGAGGGGTTAATTTGATGGCATTCGAATTGCACCTTATATCAAAAAGTCAGATGTGCAAAAGACAACCCAGGCAACAGGGTGTTAGGTGCTTTCCAAACCTATAACAGGGTCAGGAGCTGACTGAGTTGGACACAAAGAAAGAACGTGAAGCCTCGTGGGATACCAAGACCCAAGGGAATTTGCTCTGTAAAGACAGGGTGACTGGGCTTAGAGGGGGGAAGCTAGCTACCAAATTAGCTGTGCTCTCATCCCAGCACCTGGGAGGCAGAAGCAAAAGAGCTCCAGGTTGGGAGAGATGGCTCACTGGTTAAGGACACTGGCTGCTCTTCACAGAGGACCAGAGTTCAAGTCCCAATACACACGGCGGCTCACAACCATCTGTAATTCCAGTTCTAGAGTGTCTGATAGCAGACTGACAACTTCTGTCAAAGCTCTGCCCCACAGTTACCTGGCAACAGACAGGTATGCCTGACACTATAAAAGGGGTTGTTTGCCCCCTCCTTACTCTCTTGCTCTTGCTCCTCTTCTTGTCCCTGATCTCTCCCCATTTCCCTTCCCCCTTTCTTTCCACATGCTCATGGCTAGCCTCTACTCCTCTACTCCCCCCTCTCTGCCTCTACTACCTTCTTAAGCCCCCTCCCCATGCCCTGAATAAACTCTATTCTATACTATACGTCATGTGGCTGGTCCCTTGGGGAAGGGATGCCTCAACATGGGTCCACTGGAGGCATCCTCCCTACCCCCATAACCTCACCACACCTCCATAAAACATATCCCACTCTCTTTATCTTTTCATAAATACATCACTAATGCCCTCCTCTTCCTGCCTTCTTAGACAGACAAGCGGCACACAAACATGCAGGCAAAACACCACTACACATGCATATAATAAAAGTATTGTAAATGGAGGATCAGGAGTTCAAAGCCTTCCTCAGATACCTAAGGGCATCTGAGCCAGCCTGAGCCACATGAGATGCTCTCAAAAGGAAAAAGAGAGAGAGGAAAAAAGGAAGGAGGGAGGGATGAAAAGAGGGTAGAAAAGAAAAATAAGTAGTTATTTTTCCAAACCAGCTGAGGTAGTGCATTCTTGTAATCCCAGCCCTTGGGCAGTGCGGGATTAATTGGAAATTCAGGGTCTTCCTCAGTTACATAAACACTGGGAAAGCCTGGGCTACATTTGATGCTCCCTCCAAAGAAAGAAAAGACTACCATAATAAATAAATATTCACTGAGGAGAGTACTGACCACTATCCCGTATTCAGCAGCCTGTTCTCCATTTTCTTGTTACTGCTGTGAGTCTAACCTCTATCTCTCTCCTTGCCCCGCTTTCTTTCAGGCCTTAGTAATATCATCGGCATCATCGTCTACATTTCCAGCAACACGGGCGACCCCAGTGACAAACGCGACGAAGACAAGAAGAACCATTACAACTACGGCTGGTCTTTTTACTTTGGAGCCCTGTCGTTTATTGTGGCGGAGACCGTGGGCGTCCTGGCTGTAAACATTTACATTGAGAAAAATAAAGAGTTGAGGTTTAAGACCAAACGGGAGTTCCTTAAGGCCTCTTCCTCCTCTCCTTACGCCAGGATGCCGAGCTACAGGTACCGGCGACGGCGGTCCAGGTCCAGTTCAAGGTCCACTGAGGCCTCGCCCTCCAGGGATGCGTCTCCCGTGGGCCTGAAGATCACTGGAGCTATTCCCATGGGTGAGCTGTCTATGTACACACTGTCCAGAGAACCCCTCAAGGTGACCACAGCAGCCAGCTACAGTCCGGACCAGGATTCCTTCCTGCAGATGCATGACTTCTTCCAACAGGACCTAAAGGAGGGTTTCCACGTCAGCATGCTGAACCGGCGGACGACCCCCGTGTGACCTACCCACCCATCTCCGCACAGGCCTCCCCCAAGGTGGCTGTTTGTGTGACATAGAACAGGGTGACCCTTAAGATTATAAACAGTGAGCTGGAGCTGAGTACAACCCTCCCTGGCCTCCAGAAGATGTCATGGGCTTGCTCAGAGGGAAGGAAGTGGGGAGATTGGAATCAGGGATGAGGAAGAAACTGAAGGCCGACTTTCTCCCAAGACATGCTGTTTTGCTGCCCTATGGGCTTTGGAACTTCTCAGAAGGCCTAAGAGTTTTCCAGAAACTGCATCAGCCTGCCTCTTGGGAACCAGGAAACCAGTCATGCCAGATGCCACACGTATCCCCCTTCCCCGGGCACTGGGCCACACAGGAAGGCTTCTTCCAGACACTGGGGCCTCTGGTTTCCCATTGGCTGTTTCCTACCCAGAAACCCCTGTGTTCTGGAGCCCGAACTGAGCCTAAGCTCAATCCATTCCCCCTCTGTGTCTCTCTCAGCCTCTGTCTGGCAACCTGGTGGGGCTGGTGGTTGTAAATATCATCCATCCTGAAGAGAAAGCTCTATGGCAAACTGGTGCTTCGGCCTTGAGCTGTCCCGGGGCCGGCTGCTCTCCACCTCAGGAGACCAGCAATCCAGGGCAAATTCAGAGGCTCTGCTGGCTTTCCTGCCTGCTTCTGAAAGTCTCTGCAGAGCTCAGAATATACAGGACATGCTGACTAATCTTGAAGGTCTGGGGGATTTCACGGATCTGAGGGAAGGTGGGTATGTGGCCTTTGGCTCTGACCCTTCACATTGGCCTAAGGAACCACTCTGTCCCCTGAGCAGCAGAGGTCCCTGCTGGGTCATGGAGCTATAAACCCACCTCCAAGGGGGTGTTCTGAAACAGATGTAGAAACTCAAGTATAAGAGAAAGAAACCTGAGAGTGGGCAGAGACCAAAAAGAAGAAAGAAAGCATCCATTTCAAGCGGTTAGGAGTCGTGGCCTACCGGAGAACATCAGCAGAAGAGCAAGCTGTACTCACCACTTTATCCTAAAAAATGAGCAGCAACATCTCTCCCCCAACTCCTGCCATTATAAATTATTCTGCCCACTCCAGGACTCAGTGAACGTTTGACTCAAGGGGCCATGCTGGGCTTTCTATCTTTGCCTGAATCCAAGGATGAGTTCTGTGTCCTCCAATTTGTCCAACCGACGCCTCTCTTCCTCTTGAGGTGAACAAACAACAACAACAACAACAAAAACCCATGTGAGTGTGTCCAGGTTAGAAAAAAACTCTCCAGAAAGTGAAACTCACCCTCTTTTCTATAACACATGTGCTTTCTAAAGATCAATCGTTTCTTACTTTTTGAGACTTCTTAATCCAATTTTTGAACAGTCATCTGTGACCCCGGTAACTGTCTCACTTAGAAGTGACAAGTCAATTCTTACCTCAGTCACCCTGCTCATGGAGCCCGCCCCCACCTCCACCCCAGGCTAACTCGAAGTTCAGACCCAGGTCCATTTGTCCTGTCCTGCCCGCCCTTCATTGCCCACCCCCACCACCACCACCGGAAGAAGACTACCCATGCGTAGCTCCAGCCGATTGCCTATGAGCTGGTGGGCTGAGATGTGAGCATGCCAAGGCTCCTTTGTGCTCGCTCAAAACCATTCCCTCCTGGCTAGGTTGGCTACTCAGTATGTGTCAAGCATGTGCAGCAATGAGCGCCAACATCAAGACATGTGTGGTCCGTCCCTGCTGCAGGCCCTCCTCACCCTGCCTACCTCCCCACCAACCCTCCCCTCTCCTCGTCACCATTATAACATCTGATGAGGCTGAAGGAAGCCCCAGCACCCGGGAAGACCCAGGACCTGTCTAATGTCTCTTCTGGCAATAGAGCAGCCTGTGGTAAACTTGCACACAAGCCACCACCATCCCAACTGTGATTCCAGAAGTTTCCATGGTTCCACACAAGAAACCTGTGTTCTGATGACTCCTACCTCTTGTCCGGTTCACAGGCAGAGTGCACAAGCCCACTCCAGGAACCAAGAAAGAGTTAGGAAGAAAAGAAACGGGTAGAACGCAGGGAGAAGGCCTCAGCTGTGTCCATCCTCACAGTCTTTCTCTCACTGACTGCTGGTGTCAGTCTGGGGACCCTGGTCTCCAGCTTTTCCCTTCCTGTGGGACAAAGGGAGTAGAGCTGGACCCTACTGCTGACAGGCTCAGATCTGGCTTCCAATCTGAAGGGACATGCAGCCTGAGCCCACCTTCCTACCCTCCCTCTGTCCCAACCCCTTCCCTGTGTGTTTCACCAGTTAAGCCCCTGTGACCCTGTACCCATCAGTGGTTTGGGATTGTTAGTTCTGTCTTTTTTTTTTTTTTTAATTAAATAAAATGTTTTTAAAATGTTCTATTTTTGATGTGGGGAGGTGAGGGACATGCTCCTTCGAGGTCCTTGTGGGTGTCTTGTGTCCCAGGTGTAGGAAATTATGTAGGACATCCAAGAGAAAGGGTAAGGCAGTGAGGGTGGACACCATGTGAACATAACTGATGTCTCTGTCTTGAATCTGAGGACCAGGCTACACTGAGTCTGGAGATGCTTTGCTATGCATAAGCTGAGAGCAGCCAAGAAAGTCACTGCTGGGACTTGGCAAAGGCCTGACCTACCGGGGGATATGGGAACCGGTAGCTCAGAATTCCCACTTTTTAGGGGGGTTGGGTAACAAGGACAGAGAGTTTAGATGGGCTGATCAGAGGCATCGGACAACAGGACTCGGCCTCCTAGTTTGGTGCCCTTTCCTAGGGCTGGAATGCATGAAACCTCCTGGAAGGAAACACTAGCTGAGACAAATGGCTAGCAGGCTTTCTTTGCTGAGAAAGGACTGGACTAACTCTGCACCCCTACATACCACACAACATGGTCAGGGCAACCAGCTGCCACCGCCCCCGACACAGGGAGAGGCCGGGTAAGAGAGGGAGAGAAGGGCCAGGTTGACCCATCCACTCGAGCTGTGCTTGGCAGATCACACAGGCTCCAGCAATCGCTGTGAGTCACCAGCTTCTCTCTCGAATGGCCCCTGCCAGCTGAGGCCTGAGAAGAGATCATTCGTGATTTCCCTCAGTTCTACTCACCTCACAGCTCAGGGACCCTGCCATCTCACATCACCATTCCTGTCTCTTGCAGGACTGCGATTAGGGATTTTCTTCCCAAGAGTGATGGGCTGGCTCTGCTGGTCTCTCTGAAACCCTACTCTCCGTCCTTCCCGCAACCTGGTCCCAGGGAAGGGCACCAAGCTAGGGACTGAGATTTGTTGCCCCCATACTTCTGCCCTCTTCCCGGCCTGTCTGAACTCTCTGTCCTGGGTTTCTTATCCCTCTTTCAAACACATGTCCCCAAGGATGCTGAGCCATCAGGTCCCATAGCCTGGGGAGTTGAGGCCTTTGCCAGGTCCCACCAGTGACCATAGTGTAGACTGGCTGTGCTGTTAGCCAGGAGCCAGTTCTGCCTAGAGTTAGCGTCCACTGTTTATTCTTAGCCTGGACGAAACCCTGTCTCAGCAGAAGCCGTGCAGTCACCCTGGGCTGCCTCTCGTGCCAGGCTGCATTTAGGGACTTGCCACCACCTCCTGCGGTGGTCATGTGGTCACGTGTTTGGCTGCGCTGAAAAGTGTTGCCTCCACAGTCTGCAGAAGTAGGTCTGTTAGAACCAACACAGAAAGCAATGATGCAATGATGAGGGTTCTTTAAGGAAAGCAAGTTTCGGGGCTGGAGGTGGGAGATGGTTCAGTCAGGAGAGGCTTGACCTTGAAAGCATGAGGCCCCGAATCCGACCAGAGCTCACTTAAAGATCTCCAGCGTAAGGTGGCGGGTGCCGACAGTCTCAGTAGTGGAAGGGCAGAGACGGGAGTATCCCTGGTGCTCCCTCTGGCCAGTCAGATGCTCTCCAAGGTCAATGAGAGACCCCGCCTCAAAGAACAGGGACAGGGTTTCTGAGGGTGGTTTCCACGTATACATGCACACATGTGAACCCCTCCCACACACACACACACACACAGACCTTCATTTTGTTTTTTTATTGGAGGCTTTTCGAGTCAGGGTTTCTCAGTGTAACGGTTCTGGTCGTCCTGAAACTCATTTTAGAAACCAGGCTGGCCTCAAACTCACAGAGGTGCCCCCTCCCTCGCATTCCAAGTGCTGAGATTAAAGACATGTGCCACAAAGTCCAGCATACATACATACATGTATGTATGTGTGTGTGTACACACACACACACACACATATATACACACATACATATATACACACATTTATTTCTAAAAAGAAGAAAACCACAAACACTCCTTGCTCAACCCTGGGGCCAGTTCAGTAGCTTCCATTCTAGCCTTCACTGTATTATGTAAGAGAAGGCCAACTATATGCTCAGCAGCCCCAAGTGTTAATGGTGAAGACATAAGAACTTCATTTCTCATATCAAGTCCGCTCAGTAGAGTGTGGAGACAGGCCCTAGTCTGTGCTGTCATGCAGAGCCTTGTGCCCGGGCTCTGGAGGTTGCCCCGTGGAAGGTGGAAGTTGAAAGTAGGTGATTTTGGTTTGAGTGGACCAGGAAGTTGTGACCTCCTTTTTGCCCACTGTCAGCCAGAACACAGTCCCATGGCTACATCCAAGAGCAAGAGAAAGTAGGGCTGTGACCTACGGGGGGAAGAAAGAGCTGGGGGTGGGGGGGCAGTTTGGAACCTCTTCTTGCCTTTTTACTCCCAAAACTTTTGAGGCATGTTCACTTAAAAGTAAAGTCTTTGCCTGTGACAGTACCAACCTCTATGTGTCCTGAGCCCCTCCTTGGGTCCCACATGGTACCTGGCCTCATCTTTGCTCTGGATATTGGAGCAGAGAACTCTGTTCCAGTCCTTTATATAAGATGGGCCCCTGTCACCCTCTTCCTGAGGGACAGGTTTGAGCCAATGTGCTTATCATACAAGAATACAACACCGTCAAGCACATGATGAGCTGGCCCGGTCTGGCCTTGTCCACCTGCACATCATAGAGGAATCAATTGCAAAGACAGGGAGAGTGTGCAGAAGAAATAAAAGGAAGGAAGGCAACCTTTTTAACTTCATAACCACTAAAAGGGAGTAAGGCGTCCTGCCCAGTGGCCCTCCAGTGGGAAAAGATTTTGCACTGTAGTGGCCACTTGCCAATGCCTGAGACGTTTCTCCTTGAAGCGGATGCATGTGGGTCTTCTGGGAGCACAAAGGACGCTGCTAAATCTTGTTCCGTGCTCAGAATAGCCCCTTACCCTCAGAATGGTCCGTTCCAAACATCAGTAAAGCCAGGGCCAAGAGCCCCACCCTAGCCTGACTGCAGAGAGGAAACCAAGGCACAGAATGGGGTGGTCACTCGTGCAAGACCACACAGAAGCTGCAGGGTACTTGTGTCTAGACAACGACCCTAAAATACTAACTTTTCCAATTCTCCACGTTCCTTTTTTCTGCCACATGATAGGATTTCTGCTTCTCCCCCCACCCCTCTTGATTGTTGGACCATGCATTTCCAAAATAGAAATTGGAGGTTAGGGAAGGAAAGTGGAAAATGGTCCCCATCAGGGAATGAAGGATGGGGAACCTCCTTGAAGTCTTTGTCCCTAGATTTTGGAAACAGAATGTTAGCAGGAGTGAACAAGTTCAGAAGCATTGCCCAGTGTGACACATAGGCAGACCGCTCGGTGGGATCTTCCTTTCTGCCCACATCTGGCAGCTGCCGTGATGTGGCCAAGGGCCAGGAGAGTTCATGCTAAACCCCAGTCCTTCCTCCCAGGGCAGCCACAATGGGCAGCCATCAGCCTCTTACAGCCCCATCCCTGCTATCAGGGTCTTTGAGAGAATAAACTAGATTTTAAACAAGGAACTGTTTTTAAAATACCCAGTTTAAACACTTCATCGGAGGGGCTGGAGAGATGGCTCAATGGTTAAGAGCAGGTACTGAGTTCAGTCTCCAGCACCCACATCAGGCATTTCACAGCATACTATAACTCCAGCTCTAGGGATCAGATACCTCTGACCTCTACAGACACCTGCACTCAGGTATCCATACCCACATGCAGACACAAACATCCTCTCTACACATAATTAAGATAATGAATGCAAGTCCTCTTTAAAGATCAGATTTGATTGCTCAAGAGTGTTTACCAAAAGTTCTCATGGAGCTTTGAGTGTTGGGTTGTTCTAGAACAGCTCTTGAGAACCAGGCCGGTCCAGGCCCACTGCTCTTGACAGCATACCTGAATCTGGTGGGGCCTTCCTAGGGCCAGTCCCTTCCACGGACAACCACTTGCTTCACCCGTCCTGTGCCCCAGACTTTTGAATAGTAATGATTAGGATATTTGCAAGCCCCATCCAGCAGCCTCTGTTCCCTCCTGGGGAATCTCTGGCTACATAAAGCTCACACACACACACACAGCTGAAAAAGCCCAAGGTCCCAGAAGCCTAGCCATACCAGTAGAGGACATGTTCTGTGCCACCAAAGTGGAGCCACTGGAGCTGGCTTCAAGGGAGAAAGGAAAGCACAGAATGTGTCACCTGACTCCAGGTCTCTGTATGGGTCCCAGACACAGCACCTGGCTGCCCAGCCCTTGAGGTAAGAGGTGTGAGGGAGGAAGGGTGGGGACATTAAAGGACCTTAGAATCCAGAAGGGAAGTGGAGTAGGTAGGTATTCTCCACATAGAGATATGTTTAAAGTTGAAGCTTTCAACAAAACTGCTGAAGGGACCTCAGAAATTTTATATATATATATAAAATTTTAATCCCAGCACTCAGGAGGCAGAGGCAGATGCATCTTTGTGATTTCAAGGCCAGTCTCGTCTACAAAATGAGTTCCAGGACAGCCAGGGCTACACAGAAAAACTCTGTCTTGAAAAACCAAACGAAAACAAAAAATTATAGTTAATACATTTGCCTTTAATTTTTTTTTTTAAATTATAAGGAGTTGTCCGGTTAGTAGACCTGAGTGTTTTGCATCCCCAAGACTCATCTAAAAAGCCGGGCATGGCAGCACACGTCCGCAACCCCAGTGCTGAGAGGGGCTTAGACAGGTAGATCCTCATGGATCTTGACAGCCAGTCAGTCACTCTGGCTAAATCAGTGAGCTTCAAGTTCAGTGACAGACTTTGTATCAAATGAAGATAGAAAGGGCTAGAAGACACTCAGGGCCGACCTCTGACCTCTGCATATATATATATAAAGTACATACACACATACACTACACAGAGATTAAAACACACATGTGAGCATGCATGCATACACAGAGAGAGAGAGAGAGACAGACAGACAGACAGACAGACAGAGAGAGAGACAGACACACAGACAGACAGGGAGGGAGGGAGAGAGAGAGAGAGAGAGAGAGAGAGAGACAGAGAGACAGAGAGACAGAGAGACAGAGAGACAGAGAGAGAGACAGAGAGAAATCAGCCAAAAGTCCTATCAAGGGGCTAGAAAGATGGTTAAGTGGTCAAGAGCCCCTATTGCTCTTCCAGAGGTCCTGAGTTCAAGTCCTAGCAACCAAATGTTGGCTCACAACCATCTGTAATGGGATCCGATGCCCCTTTCTGGTGTGTCTGAGGACAGCAACAGTGTACTCACATACATAAAATAAAATTTTAAAAATCTTTAATATAAAAAAGTCCTACCGAAGGAAAAAACAGTTAATGTTTCATTAGCTATAAAAAGGGGCCAGGGGACCTGTGGCTTAAGGAGACACCTCTGTCTCTCTTTGCTGGTTTTGATCACATACACCCACAGCATTTTTCACAAGACCTCATGTGTCTGTGGCCGGCCTGGAAACTATGTGCAATAACTTCAAACTTCTAATTCCCCTGCCTCCACCTCTCACTCGTTGGCATTACAGGTATATATCACCACCTCCACGTTTTATAATGTGGGGGAGGGGCTGAACTCAGGGCTCTATGAATGCTATGCAAGTATTCTAGCAACTGAGCTGCATCCAAGCCCCCGGCCACATCTTTAAGGATTTTCCAAAATTATATTTTTGGTTTGCTGTGCTAGGAATAAAACCCAGGGCCTCAAGCATGTAAAACATGCTTCACCACTGAACTATGCACCACACACACACACACACACACACACACACACACACACACACACACACAAAATTAGTGGCTGCAAACAATAGAGAGATGGCTATTTGAGGGGTGTCCTGTTGCTGAGCATTGCTATTTGCTTACTGGAAGATGGCACCTGAACGAAGCTAAGGCCCCCGATTCCCACATTATATTTGGTGGAGATCTGGTGACCTCTCAGTCAGGACTTCAATCATTAACCCAGAGGCTGATGAAAACCTCAGGCTTCAACACCTGGGGTGTTGGCTAGTTTTCCTCTTGTTATGGCATCAGCAAGAAAGGGTTTCCTTTAAGTCTCGGTTTGAGGATGTGGTCCATCTTGATATCGACCTAAATACTGCTTGAGGCAGCTGGCCAATCAGGAATCAGAGAGAGGTGACGGGGCGGGGGTGGGGGGGGCTCTGTGCACTCTCTCCTTTCTACTTAGATCAGGATCCCAGCCATTGGATGATGCCACCCACATTTAGAGTGGGTCTTCTCACCTCAAAAGAATCCAGACCCCGTGGGTTCTCAACCTGTGGATCTCAAGCCCTTTGGACATCGAAAGACCCTTTCACAGGGGTCGCCCAAGACCATCAGAAAACACAGATATTTACATTACAATTCATGACAGTAGCAAAATTACAGTTATGAGAGACCAATGAAAGATTTTATGATGGGGAGGTCACCACAACATGAAGAACTGCTTTAAAGGGTTCTAGGGTCCTAGTATTAGAAAAGTTGAGAACCACTGAGCTGGATGCTCCTTTACAGACATACTCAGAGGCCAACCTAATTGAGATGATGTCTCACAGACACACCCAGTGACTAATCTAGTCTAGATGATCCTTCCTGGACATGCCTAAGTAATTCTATATCCTAAGATGTTTCATCCCAGCAGACCACAAGCCACCTCAGCCACCTCCAAGTGCATTTCCCCCCATCTTCTAGCCCATCAGCTAACAGAGCTGAGGGGGAAATCACTCCAAACTTGGGGACATCAAATAGCCTTTAAACACTGACTGGAGGCCTGACAAGATGTCTCCTTGGGTAAAGACATTTGCCACCCAGCCTGAGGGGTGACCTGGCTTCAATCCCTGGGATTTTATATCAGGTAAGGAACAAACTCTCAGAAGCCATACACAGACAGACAGACAGACACACACACACACACACACACACACACACACACACTAATGAATTCTCAGTTTAGTTCAACAGGGCCAGAGCCTCATGGTTTCTCTCGGTTTCATAGCCTAGCCCCGATACTGGAGGTTCCAATGCTGAATCTAGAGTCACCTGGAAACTCGCTTCCTCAAAGATCGGACGGAGGAATCAGTATGACAAACGCCTCTCTCATGGCTAGAGAACCCCTCAGCATAGCATTTGGGATGCAAGGACAAGGGTCCTGAAGGCAAGAAAAAAAAAGTGGAAGTCTCAGAAGATGGAAAACCCTTTCTGGGCTCAAGAGAAAATATTCCTGCACTTGACTGGGAATGGCGGTTATAGAAGATGTGGTGGAAATTCTGCTGTGGTTGCTTTCAAAATGGCCGGTCCCTGGGGCTCTGCCCTAGCTCTAACTCTTTGACCTCCCACCCATCCCCCACCTCCACGGTGCTCTCCAGAACTCCGTGCATCTTCAAATCTCTCAGCAGAGTTTCTTTCCATCCGTCTGGAGCAAGGATTCCACACCCTCCTATAATGAACGACCCGGTCTCCTCCAGGCCTCTCTGAAGAAATCTACCCGTCCTGGACAGACTCCTGCCCAGTTTCTCAGTATAGCACCCTTGGCTGCCCAGCCCCAGAAGAAATGTGGTAAGGGGAATGGGAGCTTTGGGGACCTGTAGGATCCGAAAAGATGATGGAAGAGATATGTCTGAGACATACAGCTTTCAACAAAACTGGCAAGATGATTTCAGGAACAAAGTGGGGGGGTCATGTACTCCTTGATTTGGAGTTACAGGAAGAGGCATCCAATGTCACATGTGGATAGTTCCAAATCCTTTTTCCAGGCAAAAAAAAAATCTTTTCTGCAGGTATGAATGGGGCAACCCAATCCTTTCCTATCGCTGTTACCCCCTAACTCCTCTCCACTACTCCTGCACATGTGTCAGAGATGGTACCTCTGGGGACAGACTTCCTTTATGCCTGAGCCCCACCCACGTCACACGAAAGAGAATCACTGTCCATGAGGTAAGTCACAACGAATGATTGGCTCCCTGGCCTCCCAGCTCTCTGAGCCTCTCTCCTATGCTGATACATATATGTGCGCGTAAATGAAGAATTCAGTAAATCATTTTTAAAATGTTAAGTCTTTTGCACTGGGGTATTACCCCGGATTACCCACTAGTGTTACCACAGAAGTCCTCATAAAGGAAAGAGAGAGATGGAAGATCCAGAAGTGTGCTGGAGGCAGAGGTCAGAGTGGCAGGGTTGCTGTCTTGCGGAGACACACGGATGGTTTGTTTGCTTCCCGCAGAACTTCAGAAGGAACACGGCCTCCTTTCAGCCTGGCAGAGCAGCCTGCACTGTGAGTTCATAGACATGGAGTGTTCCCAAAGCAGCAGAAAAACGAGTACAGGGTCCTGGCCATGCCTCTGCATGTCACTGACTCCCAACAACCATTCTTGGTGGCCCGCCTAAGCTGTCACTCCATCCTCACAACAGTCATATTGACTTTCCCAGATCCCTGAACCCTCCCTATACTTCTAGGCTCGGCACTTGACTTGCTCTCTTAGGTCACTACGGAAACCAGAGGCTTCAGAAGCTAACAACTCCCAACTTTCTACCAACTATACACTAATCTGTCCCATGATGCTCCTCTTCCCCACCAGGGTAGAAGAGGTAAACTAGCCCTCCTCCTCCTCCTATCTAATGCCAGCCTTTCCATGTGATCTGGCTATTTCTGCCCTCTCTTCTGAGAAATTTTTGAGGGGTTCCTTTTTTACAAAACTGTTTATCAATTATTAGTATCATTCTCTGTCTGTATGAGCCATGTGTCATGGTACTTATATGGAGTCAGCTTTTGTCTTCTATCTTTATGTGGGTTCTGAGACTTGAACCCAGGTCCTCTGGCTATACAGTTAATCTGCCAGCACTTTCACCCCCCGATGAGCCATCGTGCTGGCCTCCCTCTTGAATCTTGCTCAAGGGTGTAAACACGTCCGATTTAGCTCCAAAAATAGCAAATTAATCTTCTTCTAGCCTACAAGCTCTTCAGGTCTTTGCTTCCCTGTGACCTTCTTTTCTAAGCTAAGCATGCTACAGGAATGGCCTATGCCAGCAGTCTGTCTTTCCTTACCTGCCATCCATTCCTCATCTATAATCATAAATTATTATTTGTGGCATTGCTTTACTGCCTGTTGGTTGTTTAAAATTAGTGGGCACTTTTTCATCTGAACCTTCATCACACCTCATCTTATTGGCTGCTGGGCTTCTATACCTTAAGCTCAAAATTGCTGACTCTCAGGAAATCGCAATCTGTCTACTCATGATTTCCTCCAGATGGAGGGATACACCTGCCAGTCCACTGGCAACAGTGAGTTTAATTTCTTGCCGATTCAAGAGCATTGCCCAATTTGTGTCTTCACTGCACATTTGGAATATTTGGCTTGAACTGGCGAACTCTTTCCTTCTTCTTGAACCTTCTATGATGACAATGAGCCAGCTTTAGCCTCACAAGTGAGAACAATTCATATGGCAAGGCAGCAAGAGGGCAGACTCCTAGGTGCATAATTTCCTGGATGAAAATGGTCACCCTACCACGCTAAAGCCTAGACTATAACTTGAAACGAAGGTGCACTACCAAACAAAACCATTGCCTTTGAGGATCCAGATTATAATGACAGACCATACCAAAGAACATAGTATCTGAACCTAAAACATAGTTTCTCCCCTGGGTATCATGTTCTAGTCAATAATATCACTGCCTACCAAAGCCTCTGTCTTAGTTTTTCCATTGCTTGAAGGGACATCATGACTAAGGCAACTCTTATAAAGGCAAACCTTTAATTGGGGCCTGCTTATGATTTCAGAGATTCAGTCCACTATCATCATGGTGGGAAGCATGACACCATTCAGGCAGACTCAGTTCTGGAGGAGTCAAAGGTCCTACAACTTGATCTGAAAGCATCCAGGAAGAGACTTTCTTCTGTAGGCAGTCAGGAGGAGGGTCTCTTTCAAACTGGGTGGAGTCTGAGCATAGGAGGCCTCAAGGCCTACCTACAAAGTGACACACTTCCTCCAATAAAACCACACCCCACCCAATAAGGCCACACATCCTAATAGTGCCACTTTCTGGGCCAAGCATATTTATCATATCCTCCATGACTCCAGTTTTCACTCTTTCCCATAGTCTCTCATCAAACCCTTTTCGGTCTACATGTGTGGGTTTTCCAAACAGACCCTCTCCTACTTGGCACTTGCCTTGGTTCTCATGGTGATTGCCACTCCTACCATTTCAGCCTCACTCTCTTATATCACATGCAGACAGACAGCCTTGATGCAAAAGGTTTGAATGCAAATGGCCCCATAAGTAGTTCATACACTGGAACACTTGGTCCCCAGTTGGTGGAACTGTTTGGGAAGGATTGGGAGGTGTGGCCTTGTTGGAGAAAATGTGTAGATTGTCCTGAAGCTGTTTGTATTTTAATGTTAATTCAACTTCCCCAAGAAGGGCTGGCTAGTCATGTGACTCCAACTGAAACTTCTCATTTTAATTAGTAAAATAAAGGAAAGCCAGGGATTGGGCGGGGTGAGAGAATTAGAGAGGGCTGAGAGGTCAGAAGAAGGTCAGAGGACAGGGTTAGAGGTCATGGTAACATGGAGCTTCCCAAGGACCAGCTGGACCCAGGTGGGATTTATTGGTGTTAAAAAGCTATGAACATTAAGGATTTTACAGGTCAAATAGCTCGTAAATAAGGGCAGTTTGTATCTTTGTCTATTTGATGCAGTCTTGTTGTGTAGAGGATTTGTGGATTGAGAGTTGAGTATATAAACCTATATGAAAAGCTATTGGCCTGTAGAGTTGTGTTTGTGTAGGATTTGGGGGTACAGAAATACCCCGGGACAGAGGTGGAGAACAGGCGGTAGAAAACTACCAAGGTAAGGGAATTTTACGAACGAGTTGAGCTGTGGTGGCAACTCAGACCGGGCATCAGAGGAACACACTGCTCCAAACTAAAACCAGGCTTGAGGAGTGAGACCTCGGGGCCGGTAAAGAGATAAACCCATTTATATTTTTTTAATATTTACTGCAATAAAAATGTGTCTTAGGGGGTGGGCCATGAGGCTTAAAAAGCTTCTCTCCCTGCCTTATGGTTGTTGTTTGAAAATGTGAGCTTTCACCTACTGCTCCAGGGCCATGCCTGCCTCCTGCCCTGCTTCTCATTGTGGTGGCAATGGATTCTACTACTCTACAACTGTAAACCCCAATAAATTCTTCCTTCCAGAACCATGGTTCTCAACCAACCTAAAGCTACAGCAACCCTTTAATACATACAGTTCCTCATGTTATAGTGACCCCCCCAACCATAAAATTATTTTTGATGCTACTTCATAAGTGTAATTTTCCTACTGTCATGAGTTGTGATGTAAATATTTGTGTTTTCCAATGTTCTTAGGCAACCCCTGTGAAAAGGTCATTCAACCCACAAAGTTGCCTGCAAGAACAAAGTTGTTCTGTAAGTTGCCTTGGTCAAGATGCCTCTTCATGACAATGGAAAAGTAATTAAGACGGTAAGATATATTAGCTACCTTGTTCAAAACCCTTTAGTAAAAGCAAGCCTTGTGGCTCAGGCTTGTGACCCCAGCTCCTCAGAAAGTTATGGCAGGAAGATTATAGATTCAAGGCCTGCCTGCTTTCACAGTGAGTTCAAGGACCCTGAATGGGAACAAGAGACAAGATGGAAAGATGGTTGAGCAGGTAAAGGTGCAATTCAAGAAAGCTTGGCCACCTGAGCTTCCCCAGAAGCCACATAAAGGGTAAGAGAAAACAAATTCCAGATACCCTCTGACCTCCACATGCATGCCACGGCATGAGGCTTCTTCTGTTCCCATCAAGCACACCGTATAATTTAAAACTGGGGAGGCGGGGAAGAGGCAGAGCTGGAGAGATGGTTTAGCCGACTGCTCTTCCAGAGGTCCAGAGTTCAATTCCCAGCAACCACATGGTGGCTCACAACCATCTGTAATGGGATCTGGTGCCCTCTTCTGGTGTGTCTGAAGACAGCTACAGTGTACTCATACAAATAAATAAATAAATAAAAATTTTAATTGTTGCTTTTTTTTTTTTTCTGACACAGGGTTTCTCTGTGTAGCCATGGCTGTCCTGGAACTCACTATGTAGATTAGGCTGGCCTCAAACTCACTGAGATCCACCTGGTCCTGTCTCCCAAGTGCTGGAATTAAAGCCATGTGCCACTGTGCCTGGTCCAACTTTTTAAAAAAATATATTAATTAAAAACATAAATAAGAGGAGGGAAAACATTCAACCGTTCTCAACATTCTTCTGACTGTGGTTCTGAAACATTCTGTCTTTTTACACAATTTCTAGGGCCCTGCTAGGTCTGACCCTGATGACCTCTTTCCCTTCATTTTCCTTTTATAAACTACATGCAATTTTGAAAACCTGGGTCTTTTTCTTCTCAGTTGTCTCCCATCTCCCTCCTGATTCATGCTAGCCAGGGTCGCCATCCCTGCCTCGGTACGTTCAGGGTGAGCTGTTCCTCAAATTGTGAGCCAAGGAGTACTCACAGAATGAAGAGGCTTTTTCCCTGCTTGTGACCATTTGCTCTGTACAGTGTTTTAATTTAATTTTCCATTTCATCTTTAAGGATGAAGATTCAAATTAGCAAAAGAAGGGGATCCGCACAGCAGAGTTGAGACAAGACCAGGTGCAGACTTTCAGCTGACCTTGTCCGGCAAAGTAATGAGGTCAAGTGTGTCATGTTGAGTGTCACTACATGTATGAACTGCTGCCAGTCAGGGCAACTCCCGTGGCTTCATGTTCAGAATTCCTTCTTACGGTTAAATAAGAATATGATGCTAGTGTGAATGACCTTAGCATTTCAGTGTCTAGCTTGAGTTAAACGGGCAGGGTGAGGAGCAAGGGATGTATCCCTTCCCAGAAAACAGTCTGCCTTACTGTGCATGCACCCAGACCAGTCCAGCCGGGATGGGCGCCCTGTGTCCCACTCCCTGACATGCCCTGGAGTACTTTAAACAGAAACTAGCCATAAAAGATAGCAAGAAGTCGCTCAGGGAAAAGAAACTTACTCTGTTGATGAAGCCAAGCGTATACCTATGGCTCAATGCAGGTGAGGTCTTGGATTGCAAGGTGCATTATTAGAACCGGAGTATGTGCACTGCCCAAACCAAGTTCCACCCCAAGTTGCAACACTTTCCCCATGCTTACCTGCTTCCATTGTATAAAACATCCCTCAGAAGCTGAAGGTAAATTGCCCAAGTGTTATCCGAGCAACCGCTACCAGATCAACCACTATTGCCATTCTAGGTCCTTGTGACCTTAAACATGTGAATATTTCCTTTGGGTCATTTATTCGATTAGAGAATACGATCTACTACCCCTTTCTTTTAGTCCATCCACCCAGCCATCCATCCAACAGTCACCCTATAACCACTTACAAAGATGCCTTCATGGGTTCAGGTCTGGACTGAAGTTTCTCACTATAGATACATCTGTAGTCTACAAATAACACTGCCTTGAATCAACTGCTTGCTGTATTAATCTGCTCTGACCGCTGTTGATATAATAAAACACCACAGACTGGGTGGCTTAAATAAGCAGAAATGTATTCCCTCAGAGTTCTGGTGGCAACATGGTTGGATTTTTTAGAGATCTCAGATTCCTTGGCTTGCAGACAGCTGTCTTCCCTTCATGTCCTCACATGACCAAGAGAGAGGCTAAGACAGCCCTGACCTCATCTTCCAATCCCATTGGGGGGGGGGGGGGGACTCTGCCTAATTCTCTCCTCAGATCTCATTCATTCAGATATCATCGCTGCCTTGCTGAGGACTTCTAGATGTGAATTATAGGAGCCATAATTCAGCTCATAGCATCTGTCATGGGCTAAGCTGGTAAAACCTTCATCTTAATCTCTACACCAGCTCCCTCCAAGCCCATTTGCAGAGGAGAAAAGGGCATCTTTAAAAGGCTCAGGTCCTGCTGGAAGCTGCACAGCTGGAGAGCAGCCCAGTGGGGTGTAATCCTGGGGCCACTGGCTCTATCCCCAGTAAACTTCTGCCCACTTTCCTGCTACCCATGGGAGATGCTCCCCTGCCTGGCACTCCAGGAAGTACCCAAAGTGGGCAGGCAATGTGGAGGTCACTGGGCCCTGTCTCCCAGCCAAAAATCTAGCTTCTGAGCCCCTTCCTGGCCTAGCAAGGCCCTCGATGAGTTGACCTGGAAGTTTGTGAATGGCCTTTGAGCAGAAAAATGGTGTATGTGGAGAGATTTAGCACAGAAGAAAAAAAAGAAAAGAAAACGACTCATCTGCCGTCGCTGGAGCTGTCAGCCAAGTGGCATGCTTCACACAAAGATGGCTTCAAAAAGAAAAGGCCATCAATGTTTAATGCCTCCACTCTGCAGGGTGGAGGACTCAGCACATACCTGCCCTCTGTAGAGGGAGCTGCAGAAAGAAGTAGCTGAGCCCCTGGCTTCCTTGACAGCTGTACAGTGGCATCCTGGATGACACTAAATGTACCCCTGAGCTCTACCTTATTCTAAGATCCCCAGAGATAGTATGGGAGAGCAAAGGGGGCACCGATGACGGGAAATTAAAAATATATTTGTGTGCTTTCACAAGCCCACAATTGCTAAAGTAGGGGTTTTTTTTTTTTCTAAATACTTTGTCTTCAAACACCAGGTGTGTCTAGTTCCCCAAATACCGCTTTGATAGACATCAGACTCACACTGGCTGTATCTGAGGCCACTCTTTATCCCCTGAGCATGGGACACCTAAAAAGGTTCAAAGGCCCTGCAAAGTCTCACCCCTCAGAGGTCCCTACAGAAAGGATGGTCTCCATCGAGACAGAGTGGATCCCTGAGCTAAGCGGGGACGACAGCAAATGTCAACAGTGCATTTGGCCATGGTTCAGCCACACTTGATGTCCTGTTGAGGTGGGGACAGGTAGGAGAAGCAGAGACAGAGAGGTTTGTAGTGGAGCTCTTGGGAGATTATGCCCCAGGGACAGGGCTCCCTCGTAAAAGTGACAGTTCTGATAGAATCACACTAACACAAGCCCCTGCGTGGAGGTGGTAGGTCTGGATTTACCTCCCATAGCCTATTCTGATCATTTCCACTCAGGGCACATCTTCGGGCTACAGATTCCTCATCTGCTCCCGGACAGTTTAAAAGTCTCTCCCAGCTCCAGCCATTTGCTCAGAGTTCAGGTTACAAAATCATGATGCCCTGCTTTCCCATGTCCCTGTGGTGTGGACAAATGACTCCTGTGTCTGAGTCTATGTGTCCTTATCTATAAAGTGGGAGTGACAGTTGTACTCACCCTGTAGATTAGTGGGAAGGTTAACTTGAGAGCCTGCTTTTGTCTGTGGCAGAATAGCTGTCAGGAGTGACATAAGGGGAGAAGGATTTCTTTGGCTCACAGTTGAGAGAGTTCAGTCCAACATGGCGAGAACGGCATGTCGTCCAGGGCTTAGTGGAGGCAACGGGACCCTTTGTGGTGTGACCTGTTACATCTTAATATATCAGAAGTCAGAGGGCTCTCTGGAAGCAGGCTGAGTTCCCATAGCTTCTCATCATAGCTCCCTAGAGCCCTCCTCCAGTGACCTCCACCAGCCATGCTACTCACAGCAACCAACCGGAAGGCAGGTTTCTAGCAGCGAGCCACTTAGACAGCAAGCACTCCCTTAGGAGAAGCTGTGGGGTCAGCACTCTGTGATTACAGCATCTGAATGCTTCTCACACCTGGTGAGAGCCTTCCTAAAATGGTCATAAACCCGAGGCTGGGATTTTGAGGCACAACACCCTACCTATTTGGATTCTAGTTCTAGTCATGGGTCAACCTCATGGATTCACCCAAAAAAGGGCCACCTGCTGAGCTGAGATGGTAGATGGCAGAACCTCAGGCCATCAGACGGGGTCCCAAACCTTCCCACGTCCCCAGCTCTATCTGCATCCCGTTTGCTTCCTATGAGTCACCTATGAATCAACCTCCTTCTATCCGTTTGAAAATGAAATGGCCCCCAGACATAACCCAGTTGGTAGCATGCTTGCTGGGCATGCACAAGGCCCTGGCTTGAACCCCAGCACCACGTGAACCATAGTGCCACATGACAGAAATCCCAGCACTGGGAGGTGGAGGTAGAGAGGATGAGAATTTCAAGGACTCCTTGGCTACATAGCAGGTTTGAGACCAGCCTGGGCTACATGAGAGGTGAGGGGGGGAACAGAATGGGAAGTCTCTGAAAACAGTGCAAAGCAGCAGCTCCAGTTCTTGAACATCTGAAAAGTACAAGGGTTCGTGAACCTCAGGAGTGAAGCTGCTCTTTTGGGCCTAGTCACAGGTCGATAGCAATAGTAAAAAAGAATGACCTGTAAGCTAGGCTCAGGCCTGGGAACTAGGTAGAATGTAGGACTTGCTACTAAAGTGCTTGCCTGAGAGGTGGGCTCTGTGGGAGTTCCTTCTGCTCTCCTGCAGTTTGCTGAGTTCCTCATATGCGCTGGTGTTGGTAGCTGCCTTGGCAGTGTGAGATAGGAAAGTTTCACAGTCAGGAACTCCTGGGGTTCCCCTTACCTGGTAATGCCTTTTGGTTCTGAGCACCCACATCTAATGAGCCTTTACACACACACACACACACACACACACACACACCCTAAGTCTACTCTGTAGATCTCTCAGGCCATTATCTAGAGCTTGACATTTTTGAACATCGGATACCCACCACTATCCATATCCTCTCTCTCTCTCTCTCTCTCTCTCTCTCTCTCTCTCTCTCTCTCTCTCTCTCTCTCTCTCTCTCTTCTTACCCTGATCAGGGGGTATTTCTAGCACCCAGATGGGGAAAAAGCCCTGAAACCTGAGCAGAAGGAATCCTCACTGCCACGCCTAGTGACAAGCATTAATAGAAGCCTTCCTCAGGCCCCATGACACGTCTGAGCAGCTGTTCCAACTGCCCAGTGTCTCTCAGTCCCAAGGCCAGCCCACTCCAGCTCAGCCAGGCACACTAAACTTAGCTTCCACTCCCAGCTCCATAGCCACTGCTACCATCTAGCCATCTGGGAGACCCTGCTGCTGCCCGCTGACCAGAACGCCAACACCTCAACGATAGCCATGTCACAGACCAAAACAGTGAAGATTCATGTGACCCTCTTCTTCATCCTGGTGGGTGGAGTGCTCGCCATGGTGGCCGTGGTGACTGACCACTGGGCCGTGCTGAGTCCACACCTGGAGCACCATAATGAGACATGCGAGGCAGCCCACTTCGGCCTCTGGAGGATTTGCACCACTCGAGTTGCTGTGCGCAACAAAGACAAGAGTTGTGAGCACATCACACAATCCGGGGGTAAGGTTCCAATTTTCTCTACCTCTTTCTGTTTCTGGTCCTTCCTAAGATAAGGCAACTCTGTTGCCTGGGGGAACAGAGTTGTTGCAAGACTTCTCTGCAAAGGAACAAGATGGAAACAGCCCAGAGTACTGTGTATGGCCAGAGCTAAGGTGGAAAATGAAGGCATTTGTCTCCAGCTCTATCTTGTAAGGCCTGTGTTTTTCAACCAGTGCAGGTTGCTGGACCAGTGAGTTAAGAGACTCCAGGAACTGCTGGTCTAGACCACAGACTACTGGTCTACCAGACCTGGGACTGTGGCCCCAGACACTCAGAAATACTCAGTGATGTCTTAGGTTCATTCTCTCCCTACACAGACAGGCTAGTGAGCCTAAGATCTCAGGGTAGAGGAAACTATGGGGAAGGCTGGCTCCTTCCTTAGCCTCAAAGCCAGCAGTTCTCAGCCTGTGGGTCACAACCCATTTGGGGCTCTCATATCAGATATCCTGCATATCAGGTATTTACATTATGATTCATATAACAGCAGCAAAATTACAGTTATGAATTATATATATATCATATATATATGATATATATATATATATATAATATGAATAAATATCAGGATCCTTATTCTTAAGTACTGAGAACTTCAATTGATGAAGACAGAGCATGGACCAAGCATGAGCTCCTTGGAGATTGGGGCGGGGCAGGGCTGCTATGTGGCTATGAAGCAGAAAGTAGTGTGGATGCCTTCTTAAGCCTTATGTCCTACAATGTTTTCTTCCTTAGTTTACATCACTCGGATTCCCCACATTTTCTACTGTAATGATTAAAAGTTATTCTTCCATTCCCTACCCACACCTTTCAGGCAGGTTCCTGACCTAGAAGCCCGGCATTTGTGTGATGAATCTCTCTTCTGCCAGTTTAGAGCCCCTGGGATTCAGAGCAAGCAGAGCATGCATGGTAGGAAGAAACATGCCAGAGAGAAAAGAGGCCCGGGCTGGAGCCACAGCTATCCGTTGCCTTCTTAAAGGACCTTTTCTTGTTTCGAGACAAGGTCTCTAACCAGCTATGTATCTAGACGGTTTATGCAACGCTGGGGATGGAACCCAGGGTTTTGTAAATGTTAGGCAAGAACTGTGCAAGTATTAACTGAGCTCCACCCTAGGCCTAGGGAGGACCAGTTAGACAAGAGCCCTCTCAGCCTCTGCTTCACCTGTGTAGAGTCCTGGGATTACTTCTAGGGCCTATAGTGTCTCTAAGGCCTCAGTGGGTCACAGCATGTGTGGCTTCCATCCTGATGTGCAGAATGACACCTTCCATCCCTGTGACTGATGCTCGAGGTTCCAGCGCTCAATCTTGAGACTTACAGACCTAGAAGACTGCATGTGGAGTACAGAGCTGACCCTCCCACCCTTGTCCTCCCTCCTCTTAGCTCTTGCTTCAGGAAACCCAGGTGCTACTGGGATCCAGAGATTTGTAAGCATTCAGCTGTCTTGGAAACACAGAGTCTCGGGATGGAGGGCATTGATGGGCATGTGCATGTGCTGGAAGGATATCATATAGCCTGATGCCCACACCTCTTGGCCGCCCCACACATGGGTAAACAGATGCATCATCTGGCCAACTCCCTGGGCAGGGCAGGGCAGGGCAGAACAGGGCGGGGCAGCTTTTCCGGGATTATGCATGGGGAGGGACGTTATGGGTCTATCCACCTGTCCTTCAAGCCCTGTGCCTTTTAAAGTCAGAGCAGATGAGCCATGTCTAAGAGAGACAGGCTGGTGAGAACACCAGCCTCAGGGGACCAACGGGCGAGGCTTGCCCTTGAGCCTAAGCAGAGTCTGTTTGTCTGCCTTCAAGTCCTCATTGGCTACGAATCACACTGCCCATACTTGTGACTCTGACCCTAACCTCCCTCAGTTGTCTTCCAAAGCCTGATTCTGTGTCCAAATGGACATCAGTTTCTTTTTGCATCTATCCTTTCTGTGTTCCCTAGGACCTGTCTTTTCCGTAAGAGGGCTTATATGGTGTTCTCTTATTTATCAACAACTGCAGTAACAGCACAGCCACATAGGGCCCTGTGCTATGAGGGTTTTGCATAGCTTAACTTTGGGCAATACCAGGGGGGAAAATGACTGATAGAGAAACAACCCCTCCCCCACCAAATCTTCTCCCTCATCGACAGCGATGAGAGTTCAGGGGGTGGGAGGCAAAGAAAACAGATTCTTTATTTTCAGAACTCTGGAAATTAACCAAAATCTTACAGCAACCTGGCAAAAAATCTTTATTTCCAGAACTCTGGAAATTAAGCAAAAATCTTATGGCAACTTGCTTATTCAAGAAGTGCAGGCAAGTTGGAAGAAAGTAAATTTAAGGTGCTTTGATTTCCCAGAGCAGTCTGGCAGACACTAGAGGAAATAGAACAGGTTGGGCCTCTTGCAGAGTGCCTCTCCTAAAACACTGCCATTATGTGGATTTTTTTTTTTTTTCATCTTGCAAAAGTTCTCAACCACAAAGCTGTGGTGGGAGATAAAAAGAGTCCATGTATGTTAGAGCACCTCTGTTAACTGATGGCCAAGTTAATAGAACAGAGGTTTCATACTCAAGAATATAGACATCACAAAGTTAGCTCAAGCACAGTGACAGGAACAAGCGTGAAGACGGAGAAGCCGACTCCCTGAGTTGCCACATGTGTGTGTTTAACAGATACAAGCCGTGAAGAAGGGCATGGTGGTATACATCTTTTATCCCAGCACTGGGGAGGCAGAGGCAGGTGGATATTTGTGTCTTTGAGGCCAGCCTGGGCTTCTTAGGGAATTTCAGGATAGTCAAGGCTACATCGTGAGACCCTCCCTCAAAATCGAGCAAACAAAAACAAAACAGAAAACAAGCCATGCGAAGAACCAAGATGATTCGGGTGGTACATAAAGAGGAAAGCCAAAAACTAGAGTGAGCTCGAACGACCCTTTAGGATGTCTAGGTGTACACAGACTTGTTTAACGTTTGTTTATCTGGATTTTTGTCTGTTTCTGAGTCTGTTCTCTCCTTTCACCGTGTGGGTTCTGGAAGACCACACTCAAGTCTGCTGGCCAGCACTAGACCTGCTGAGCCACCTCACCAGCCCTAGCTAGACGAAGACTTTAAATCAGCCAGAAACCATATCTAAAGAATAAAAGAGGGGGAGGCTGCCTCATGAAATAGATACCAATCAAGAGACAGAAATTAATTTTGAAGACATCACATAGAAATCCTTTCACAGACGGCATTAATTAAAGTGGAAAGTTCACTAGAGGGATTCAAAGGCAGAAGATCTGAGTAGGCAAATAAAAAAGTCCATGACCTTTAAAAACTGTCCACTGAGGTTCCACAGGCAGAGTAACAGGGCAGCGGAAAGGGCCAGTGTCTCAGATACGTGTGAGAAGGACACTATCATCTATATGATGGGAGTCTCCGGGAGAAGACAGGAATAATAGCTAAAAGCTTCTCAAAAAGCATGAACCTAAAAATACACGAAGTTCAATGAATTCTGGGTAGTATAAATTTAAATAAATCCATACCTCCATACGTCACATCCAAATTAGTGAAAGACGTAGAGAATGCTCAGAACAGAAAGCTAGGCGCAATTCTGATGGCTTATCCGTCAACTTGACGCAATTTAGACCTACCAGAGTGCTTCAGTGAGGAGTTTATCTACATTAGGTTGGTCTGTGGTGTGTTTATGAAAAAGGTACATTACTTTATTGCTTCCTGCTCTTGGCTCTGGATGTGACCAGCTGTTTCAAATTCCTACTCCTTCAACTTCCCTGCTATGAACCTGCAATTATCATAGCAACAGGAAGTAGAACTAAGATTAGCAACTGTCCTGGGTTGCTTCTCTGTTGCTAGGATAAAACACTGGCCAGAAACAACTTGGGGAGGAAAGGGTTAATTTCAGCTTACTGGTTATAATCTGCCATGGAGGGAAGCCAGGGCAGGAACTCAAGGCAGCAACACAGAAGCAAAACCTGAACAGAGGCCACAGAGGAGTAGAAAACTGCTTACTGGTTTGCTTTCCATGGCTTACCCAGCTTTGCTTTCTTATACAACACAGGGCCACACACCCAGGGCTGGTACCACCCACAGTAGTCTGGGTCCCGCAACATTCACCGTTAATCAAGAAAATGTTTCTGGGGCCAGAGAGATGGTTCAGTGGTTAAGAGTATATACTGTTCTTCCAGAAGACCTGAGGTTGGTTCCCAGCATTCACATGGTGGCTCACAACTGTACCTATGGCATCAGAGGATCTGATGCCCTCGCCTGACCTCTTCTGGCATTGAATGCGTATGGTGTGCATATATACACTCATGCGCATGTGCATATATATAAAATATGTATTTTAAAAGAAGCTGTCCCACAGATAAACAAACATGCCGTTCTGATGGAGGCAATTTCTCAATAGGGATTCCATCTTTCCCAGTGACCGTAACTTGTGTCAAGTTGGCGAAAACCAGCCATTTATCACACACATGAGATTCTTGATAAGATAGATCATTTTTCCTGAACACCGTGGAAGCCTGGAGATAACAGGAGGCCACACATATGCAGCCGTTTACCACATATCAATATTTGGATCAATGATGGACCATGTGTAAAAATATCGCTTCATAGCATCATGTCACCTGATGATGTCATAGTTATCCCATTTTGTGTATGCACACTCCATAATGTTTACATGGTGACAAAAATTGCCTAATGGTGCATTGCTCAGAACTACCCACACTGCTAAGCAACACACGACTGCACCAACTTATCCAATCTCACATAAATCTGCAGGAGACTCGTAACTCATCATCATCCACGTCACAAATAAGGGAAGTGACATCATCCCATGTCACAGACGAGGAAGGGGATGCTCAGAAAACACAAATAATAACAAGGTTATGAAGTTAGTGAGCAGGAATTTGTCCCTAAACATTTGTTTGCTGACTTGCTTTCCATCGCTTGCTCAGCTTGCTTTCTCATAGCATCCAGGACCACAAGCCCAGGGGTGGTACCACCCACAGTAGTGTGGGTCCTGCATCATTTACTATTAATCAAGAAATTTTTCCTGAGGCTGGAGAGACGACCCAGTTACTGCATCATATAGGTTTTCATTTGACAAAGAAGGACACTGAAGGCAAGTATAGCCTTCCCCGGGCTAACTACCTAACAGAGAGAGGTTCAACACACACATCTGAAATCCTGATGCTCCTTGCTTTCCAGAGCTTCCCATAACTTCCAATGCACTATGTTCCTAAAGTGTGGTAACTCAGGGGACCACAAGAAGCCCCGCATAGGACATGACACAGTCCGAGGCAGCCAGACCAAGAGCTGATACAAGGTGATTTCACTAGACCCATCCTGCCATCCTTACAGGATGGAGAGGATCTGCCTGGTGTGAATTCTCCACTGTCCACAAAGAGCCATAGAAGAACCACTCTGTCAAAGATCAACACCTAAGCTAGGTTCCAATGTCTTCTAAGGAGGAGGAAGGGTTTTCCCAGTTTATAGATGAGATTGTGTGTCAGCCAGTAAACCCCAGAAGGAGCATTCTTTCTGCCCTTGTTTCTTTCAGGTCCTGTCTCTCTTGGGCAACCCCAGCATCCCATTTCTCTACGCCCACATCTCTCCTCACTGCAAGGGTTGTGGGTGTAAGAAGAACATGATGTCACTGAGCCCGGGAATCTCTAGGGCTCCCTCCTCTACCCACATGAACTCATGCTGAAGCTCCCTATTCTACCCACATGAACTTGTGTTGGAGGTTGGAGCTTTAACTAGACTCCACCACAGAAGAACAACACCATGAGGCTCTGTAGAAGGCCTTGAGATACCTACCCCCAGCTTAGGAATCTTAGGAATTCTTTCATGGTGGTGAAGGGAACACACAACATCCTTATAAGCTTGCCAAAGGCAAATCCGAGAATCATGTGAGGATTTTTCCATAGCTCTAACCTAATAGTTCCTTTAGGAGTTATACATATCAAGTTATTTTCCATATATTAACTCTGCACTACCAGGTACCTGTTACCCTGGGGATCTTCTCAGTAATAACTCAGAGCAATTCCCTGTTACCTCACCTACACCTTGGAGTTCCATATGTCTCTGGTTCTTTGAAATTGCCACCCTGGATTCTGCACAGCTGATGACTGAGCTGTACTGTGGGGTTAGCCAGCCACCCCCTGCCCAGTTTCCAGGAAAGCCTGAACTGTGCTTACAGGTTTTGTTTTGTTGCCTTTTGAGACAGGGGTTCACTCTGTCGCTCTGGCTGGCCTGACACACACTATGTGGACCAGACTGGCCTGGAACTCACAGGGCTCTGTCTGCCTTTGCCTCCCAAGTGCCAGGATAAAAGGCGTGCACCACCACAAGTGGCTGTGTATATATTTAAGGAACAGTTCCGTTCACTAGCTTACATCATCGCTGAGTCTTGTAGGAAGTGAAACCTCCAAATCCGTTATAAGCCAGTTTCAGAGACAAAGGAGATGGATGTAGTTAGATCTCAGAGACTCTAACTACAGCCCTGGATCTACTTGGCACTGGGATCCCTGCTTACTTGCTCTAAAGCACTGTTGGTGTCAGCACAGTAGAGGAACAGAGGGCATCAGGGCAGAGTATGAGCCCCAGTCTATGCAAGGGTGTTATACCTAGTAGTAGAGACAAGAAATGGCATTGGAGACGCAGAGGTGGGAGAGTCCAAAATCTGCAAGCGCACACAAGACTAGCCCATACCTCACATATTCAACTTTACCTGTGACTAAGTCTGCTTCAGATGGTGTGTGTGTGTGTGTGTGTGTGTGTGTGTGTGTGTGTGTGTGCTCGCGTGCGCTCGCGCGTGTGTGTAGATTCCCGTGAAAGACAAAGATCTACCTGAGGTGCCTCAGTCTTTACACACCTTAGTGTTTGAGGCAGGGTCTTCAATGGAGCCTGGAGCCCACTGGTTTGGTTAGGCTGGCTGGCCAGCAGCCCCAGGGATCCTCTAGTCTCTGTCCTCCCAGTCTGAGATCACAAGTGTAGGCCACCACTCTCCCAACCCCCAGAGGTTCTGAGGATCAAACGCAGATTCTCAGACTTGCACAGAAAGCAGTTTACCGGAAGCATCTGTTTTGGGCTTTGTTGATGTTGGGCAAATATGGAGAAAACTTAAGTCACATGAAATGGGCCCATCAGGTGGGACCCTCTGCCCTCTGCTACCGATGCTGGCTTGGTCGGTCTGATGTGACTACTCCATCTTTGGGGCCAACAGGAACTGGGAAAGGGCTCAGGGTCTCCCTCGGGCAGCCGCATGGGCTGGGAGCAGGTCTGTTTCTCACAGGTTGAAAGCCAGGAATCTGGGCCTTCTTCGTGTGCCAAATTCAAGAGAGAAAAGTAGGTCAACCCTGCCTGTCTTCCAGACCAGAGTTGAGCCTATTGGAGAGAAACTGAGGCTTCCAGTATTCGTAACATACCTTATCATCACCCACAGTTTAATAGAGGAGGAGACGTAATATGTACTACCCAGGGGAAAGTGTCCCCTAGCGCCAACTGCCTAGTCCCCACAGGAATACAGTCTACTTCATTGCATCCAAGCTCAGACATCTCTGCCCTGATATGATGTCTGTCTGTCTGTCCATTGTTGTCAGCCCTGAATGGAGCATGGCATTTATCTGGTGGTAGCTGTCTCCCCCAACCAGCTATGCAAAAGTCACCTCTGCAGCCCACAAGGGTCAACCATCTGTTGTCACCAGGGTCTCGAAGCTGCCGGGACCTCACTCTGGAGGCTCAGGGAGCCGGAGCTTAGAGAGCTGCTGACCGTGAAACACGCTTGAATCCAGTCAATTCCTCTTGGAGGATTTTTCAATGGCAACTGAAATTGGCCCTTAAAGAACGGAACAGAAATGTTCCTTTGTCCGGAGGGAGACCTGGGGAGACGTGTCACAGAGCGTGAGCCGTTCCGAGGCAGCGATTCAAGAGACTCCGCAGCAACTGTTCTCAAAATATATAAGAGGGCTGCATTATGCTTTTAAAATAGCTCTAGATGCTGAAAGAAAAGAGCAGTGTTGAGTCTGACATCACAACCGCTCGCCAGACACCCCAGGTAACTTGGCTCAAAAGAAAAGTGATTTAAATATAGAAGCTTGGGGAAAGGCGGCTTGCTGCCGGGAACAGTCACTGCCGCTAGGCCTGATCCCGTGTCCAGGAAGCAGTCTTGGTCCTCGACCCTAGGAGAAGCATCGGTTGGACTTTGGGTGCCTGGGGAGGGGTAGGACTAAGCAACAGTAACATGATACGGCCAGATAGAAGGAGCCTTCATCCTGTTCAAACACCTGATGGTGGCAGCCCAGGGGCACATATCTAAAAGAAACTGGACACCACACCGGTCTTTTTGGAACGAACATGCAACTGTAGGCTGACAGTGAAGTCATGGATCCACACTCAATGCCACTGAAACTAAAGGCAGAGATATCTTTTATACTAAGGGAGATGGAGACAGGAAAGACACCAAGACAGGACCTCACATAAATAAAAAGCAACCTAATTTAGCTTTCTTAGGAAGCAGAAAATAGGGCGTAGGGTATAGCACAGTTGGAAGAGCATGTCCAAAGGCTGAGGCTCCATCCCCAGTGCCATCTAAACCAGAAGTGGGGGCAAGTACTTATAGTCCTGGTGTTTGGTGGAGAGATGCGGTGGATCAGAATTCCAGGATTATCATTGGCTATATTTGAACATATAGTGAATTCAAGGCCATCCTGGGCTACGTAGGACCCTGTTTCCAAAAAATAGAGAAAATAAAAAGAGAAAGAATAAAAAATAACCCATTCTACTACCTCAGTAATTTGTGGATAAAGATACTGAATGCCTTCCACGAGGATTGCAACTATACTTTGGTGTCATTTCTAGTTGTAAAATATACTAAAGGCCAGGAAGGGGTGGTGCATGCCTTTAATCCCAGCATTTAGGAGGCAGAGGCACGTGCATCTCTGAGTTTAAAGCCAGTCTAGTCTACAGAGTGAGTTTTAAAATAGTTAGGGCTACACAGAGAAACCCTGTCTCAAAAAATCAGAAAGGGAGAGTGGGAGGGGAAGGGGAAGAGGGAAGGAGAGAGGGAGAGAGGGAGGTGGAATTAGGTATAAGGTTATCACGGCTATATTTCCTCTCCACCCCTTTCCTATTGCCCCATAACATCCAGGTCTCGAGTCTTACTGGCCACAGACCATCTGATTGTCATGACAATGCTCCGTGGCCAAGAGGCTTGCTAGGAAAGGTTTTGTCTGGGGTCCACATGATTCAGGTGCCAAGGAGCTGAGGAAGTAACTTGCAGAAGAACCCTTTGTGGGGCAAAGCCAGGTTGATAACCTGGATGAGCATCAGAATCTTCTAGAAAGCTCTCTCTCCCTCACTCCCTTCCTCCCTCCCTCCCCCTCTCTCTCCCTCCCTCCCTCCCTCCCTCCCTCCCTCTCTCTCTCTCTCTCTCTCTCTCTCTTCTCTCCCCTCTCTCCCTCTCCCTCCCTCCCTCCCTCCCTCTCTCTCTCTCTCTCTCTCTCTCTCTCTCTCTCCCCCTCTCCCTCCCTCCCTCCCATTCTCCCTCCCTCCCCCTCTCTCTCCCTCTCCCTCCCTCCCTCCCTCCCTCTCTCTCTCTCTCTCTCTTTCTCTCTTCTCTCCCCTCTCTCCCTCCCTCCCCCTCCTACCCTCTCTCTCCAGAAGCTCACATCTGGGTCCTCCTTTCTCCATCTTGTTTTTCGAGACCACGCCTCTCACTGAACTGGAACTTGGAAATTGGCTAGTCGAGCCACCTCCCTGCTAGCGCTGGGACTACAAACATCCCTAACTGTACCCAGCTTTTACAGGGGTGCTGGGAATCTTCACGCTATGTGTCAAGCACTTTGACAGCTGAGCCGTCTCCTTAGGCCCTGGAAATCTCTTGAAAACGCTGCTCCCCAGGTCCCACTGTGAATGGACCCGGGGTCCGGTTCCGGTTTGATCAAGGTCCTTCAGCCTTATCACTGTAAATATTCTATACTGGACAACTCCATGCTATGGCAGGTTGTCTTGGGTTCCGAGGGGTTTTATATATTCCTTGGCCTCTAGGCATCACCCAGGAGAGGGATCCGTGTGCTGGGATCACTGGTTAATTGCTAAGCATGTATGCCCCCTACTTTTGGAACAACATGAGCCTGGTCTCAGTTACCCCAACTGCCTAATGGTTAGCTCAGGGTTTGCATGCTGAGAATCCTTTCCTCCCTGATGCTGTCCCAGCCCCCTTTGCAATTCCTTATCTGCTGAAATGTGGTGCAAAAAGTCAGGGAACTGTTTGGCCCAGATTCAGGATGGGGGCGGGGGGGGGGGGACAGGTAGCCAGAGCCAGAGGGCCCCTCCGTGTCCTGTGGTGAAACATCTGCCCTTTCAACCAGCTCACAGACTGTTTGCTCCTTTACAGAAAAGAACTGCTCCTACTTCAGACACTTCAACCCAGGAGAGAGCTCGGAAATCTTTGAATTCACCACTCAGAAGGGTGAGGCCCTTGGAAGCAGGGGTGGTGGGAGGCAATTGCTGCTGAGCCAGGGAGTCACTTAGTGACAGAAACTTGCTGACTCCTGCTCAGGATGAAAAGCAGCCGCAGGAATGTGCCCTGTCACATTCCTACACACAAAGGGCAGTTCCCTGCCCGAGATGCAGGGCACATTTGTTGGTGTTAGGGACAGTGGGTGAAGATGTGTCAGAAGGCTTCGAGTTGCAGCAGGAACATATTCCAGCTTAGCCCAGGGAGCTTTGAAGGTTCTGGTTCCTACAGTGCTGGAGCAGGATTCTGGGATGGATGAATGAGAGTCCTGGCCACACTTACTAGCTCCCTGAGCTGAGGAAACATGATACTCCCACCCTTCTTCAATAGAACTTTGAGACCTCATTAGCAGGTACACAGCCTGGCCTCTGGGGGAGTGAGCGGCCACACAGTGTATAAGAGTTGACACAGACACATGTGTGCACATGCTATAGACCCTCACATGTCCACACACGCACACATGGATGGATGCACAAGGCATACATACACACTGAGACCCTTAATTCAGGGAATACTCATGCATGCTTGCATGCACCAGTGCATTGCACACACACACACACACACACACACACACACTCATACGAATTCTCACATGCACAGAGGCACATACTCGGATGGATTCTTAGGCAGCCCACACACGTCCACACCCACACACTGCCAATCTTCCAGAGTCCCCTTGTCAATCTAAGACAGACCACCTACAGCTCAGTGCCTCCTCCTGCCTGTCACTCAGGAGGCCTTTGGCTCTAAGAACATCTCAAGCCACAGGGTGTCTCACCTGCCTCACCCTTCCTCAGTGAGGGACTGAGTGAGCTAGCCTCACTCAGGTGTGAAATGGGAACCCTGACAGTAGGAAGCACCTGGAGAGGCTTCTCGTTCTGAGGCTCCCTGTTTTGCAGAGTACAGCATCTCAGCAGCAGCCATCGCCATCTTCAGCCTCGGCTTCGTCATTGTGGGCTCCATCTGCGCGTTTCTGTCCTTCGGGAATAAGCGTGACTACCTGCTGAGGCCAGCGTCCATGTTTTATGCCTTTGCAGGTAGAATGGAGTCCTGCAGCACCTGGGTGGGAGGGGGGACTCAGGTTCTGCACAGGAACAAATTCAGTCAGAACCCCAGCAACCCCAGGAGGGCTGGGAGGGAGAAAGCTTGCTTTGTTTATTTTTCCCCCCAATGATTCTACCCTTGGGAGGGACACTGACCAAACCTTCCCAAAGAGCGATTAAAAAGGAAGGGAATGTGACTGGTCTGTGACTAACCTCCTGCAGGAGGTGGAAACTTCAGGGTGGGACGAGGTAGGCATGGATCACTTTTGCAGATTCCCAGTTACAACTGTCTAGAAGCAGTTCCCTCTCTCGGGACCAGGTCAGAGGCAGAGAACAAAGGTTGGGGGGAGAATGGAGGTGGCCGCAGGAGCATCAGCAGTCACGGAGGCTCTTGGCTTTGTCCCCAGGGCTCTGCCTCATCGTCTCTGTGGAGGTCATGAGGCAGTCGGTGAAGCGAATGATTGACAGCGAGGACACGGTCTGGATCGAGCACTACTATTCGTGGTCTTTCGCCTGTGCCTGTGCAGCCTTCACCTTGCTCTTCCTTGGTGGGCTGTTCCTCCTGCTCTTCTCCCTGCCTCGGATGCCTCAGAACCCCTGGGAATCCTGCATGGACGCTGAGCCAGAGCACTAGAGGAAACCAGTCTTTCAGAGGCGAGGAGAGAGTTTTGCATCTGCCCTGACCTCTTGTCTGTCATGTGTCTCTCTCCCTCTGAGCGCCTCTCCAAACAATGCCCATGGACACAAACCCAGACCTGCCTGGGGTCAGAGGAAGCAGGCCAGCCGGCCAGCAGGTATGTGAAGGGGCCCTCTTTGTGCCCACCCCAACTCAGGCTTGCCCACCATGCCTGCTGTCTTTGAAGATCTGGTCTGGTCATCGTTAGACAGCTTCCAGGAACAGTCTGTACTCTGAGCATCACCAGTGTCCAGAGCCAGCTCCTCCCCCACTCTCTTCTGTGAGTGACATAAACATCCCCTCCTTGGCTTCCAGGATTTCCAAGAGAAATTTTTAACTGGATAAGATCTGTGGTTTGAAATAAAAGGTCTCAGAAATGATTTCTTTCTTTCTTTCTTTCTTTCTTTCTTTCTTTCTTTCTCTCTCTCTCTCTCTTTCTCTCTCTCTTTCTTTCTCTCTCTTTTTTTCTTTTTCATGAGCCTTGCATAGCAATTGCTGATATTCCTGGCCATAAGCTGCCCAGCACCCTAGACCCTGGAGAAGGAAAGGAATAGCAATTTTCAACCTGCGGCTTGAGACCCCGTTCACAGGGTTCGCATATCAGATACCCTGCATAAGAGATATTTACATTATAATTCATAACAGTAGCAGAAGTACAGTTACGAAGTAGCCATGAAAATGGTGTTATGGTTGGGGGTCACCACAGCATGAGGAGCTGTATTAAAGGATCACAGCATTAGGAAGGTTAAGAAGCACTGCCTGGGTACTGAAGACTTTTAGAGAGGAGGTGGGGTTATCTTAGAGGTTCTGAATTCCAACTTGAACGTCTGAGCTCTGGAATTGAATGAAACTAGAAACCTTGTGGCTTGGGTAAGGGTGTTAAAAATAGGAGGGGTTATTTCTAGAATCATCTAGCCACTCTCAGCACTGAAGCCCCCGGTGCCAGATTCTTGTTGAGTAGAAGAGGTGGAGGAGAAGAGGGGAAAGGAGGAAAGGGAGGAGGAGGAGGAGAAAAGGAGAGGAGGAAGAAGAGGGGAGGAAGAAGAAGGAGGAGGAGAAGGAGAAAGAGAAGAAGAAGAAGAAGAAGAAGAAGAAGAAGAAGAAGAAGAAGAAGAAGAAGAAGAAGAAGGAGAAGGAGAAGGAGAAGGAGAAGAAGACAAAAAAGAAGAAGAAGAAGACGATGATGATGAGGAGGAGGAGGAGGAGGAAGAGGAGTAGGAAGAAGAGGGGAGGAGATGAAGGAGGAGAAGGGCTTCATAGACGCGTAGCACTATTATGTAAGCACTGCTTCCTCCTCAGACCCTTGCTGTACTGAACTTAGCCTGCAGGAAGAGTCAGACTGAGAACACTGGAGTCCCACATGGAGTTCATTCTCGCACATTTGGGAAGGGACAACACCCCCACCTGTGGAAAAGAGCTGGCCCACCACTCCTTGTACACCCTGCAATAAAGAGTAGTTTTTACAGCTGGAAAGACATCAGAAGAACCTGTCATGAATATGAAGACTATCTCATGATGTGAAAAGTATATGCAATTCAAACTCCAGTGCCTTCAAATGAAGTTCTATTGGCACACAGCCGCACCCATTCCAAAGGGTGTTCAGTTTGGTTGCTTTCTTTACAGCAGCATTGAGTAGCCTCATGAGAACCGTTTTGCCCTGCAAAGTAATTCCTTTTCATGTTGGGCACGGTGACAGGAGTTTATTTTGGCTTATGGTTCCGGAGAGGCAGGGGACGCATGACCACAGTCAGGGATGGCAGATAAAGCAGGAGGCTGAGCAATCACATTTCCCACCGCAAACCAATCAGAAAGAACAAACTGGAAGTGGAGCAAAGCTACAAACCCCCAAAGCCCACCCCCAGGAACACACTTTCTCCTGCAACGTAACACATCTCAGAGGTTCTAAAGTACGAACTTTAAAACTTCCCGAAGAGTACCACCAATCAGTCTGGCCAAATCGTCTAGCTCCAGGAACGGAGTGAAGGACCCTGTCTCAAAGGAGTAAGGTAGAGAGTTAGAGGAAGACTCCTAGCATCCTCCCATAGCTTCCACATTGGCATGCATGGGAGAGCACACACACACAGAGAGAGAGAGAGAGAAAGAGAGAGAGAGAGAGAGAGAGAGAGAGAGAGAGAGAGAGAGAGAGAGAGAGAGAGAGGGACAGAGACAGAGACAGAGATCAAAGCGAATGAGCAAACAGGATCCATGAATGTGAAGCACACGGTGCCCGTGTAGAAATGTGGGAGAAGCAGTGGCAGCTGCTGCTACCTGGTCCACTCACCTAATGGCAGGAAACCTCTCCCCAAAGATGCTACCATTGAGTCTGGGAGAAAACCTGCTCCAAGTGAAAGAAAATGCAGAAGTGAAAGCCCTTAGGCTCCCACCAGGACCCACCCTACTAGCATCGGACCATAGGACTCTCTGCACCCCTTACACCCCCTACTGCATAACTATACTTTCCAGGTCCTCCTTCAGGAGCTATCCTAGTAAGTGTGGTTCTCATCCCTCATCATGGAAGCTTCTGTTTGCAACAGATGGAGACCACTGCAGAAAGCCACAACTGTACAACAGCCAGTGCTCTGGATCTCAGTTCCAATGGATACATCTACAAAATACTCCCATACCTAAGATTCAGGGAACATGGCCGAAGAAGGGGAGGAAAGCTTGTAAGAGCCAGAAGATCAAGAGATTTTGCTGTGAGATTGTGTCTCTGAGTAGCATCCGTAGCTACATCTTGAAAGTCTCACCAGCATAAACACCCAAACATGAGCTGAACAAGAAAGAAACCAATGAACAGGTAAAACTGCATGAGGGAAAGCCCATGAGGCCTCAACCCTACACAAAGAACTACAGGCTTGTAGTAAATCTTAGAGCAAAAGCAGCAGCCTTTCCCGGGGAAGAGCACTCAGCGTGGTTGTCCAATCCCACACTGCCAGCCTTGGAAGTGTACCTGCAAGAGGCATTCCATAGACTCAGAGTTATATTTGGGAATATATATGTATGTACAAATATCCATGTGCATGCAATAACAAGGAAGAGGAAGGGAGAAATGCCGTAATTAAAATACAATTACAAAAATGAAAAAACAAAGCAAACAGGCAAAAGGCTGTGGCCACCGAGAGTCACGACAAAGGAAAGAAGGCCTGTGACTTGGCCTCGAAGACAACTCCTTGGAAGGACCCTGTGACACACTAGAGTCTCCCCACCTGTGTGTCCTTCACAACTCTCAAAGTCTTTCTTTCCCTGTAATAGAAAAAAGAGATCTTGGAATTTAGCACACACACACACACATAGACACACATGGGGACACACAGATACACACATACAGACAGACAGACACAGATGCATTACACACAGGATAGAAACATCTCAAAGGGCTCATTGTCTACCACCATGGTGTCAATGCTGTGTGCTATGTTAGGTTCTGTGTGGGCCAGGGCACAATGAGGGAGAAGTTATTTCCTCGTTCTTCAGTGCTTAGTGCCTGTAAGTAAGGTCTACATTCTCTGAGAGCTGTGAAGACTCAGTAGACACTCAGAGGGCCATGAGGTTGGCACCTGTGGAGGTGACATATTCTCCAGTCCCTCACATGACGAGCCTCTCTCCTGGCGTTCTTGATGCCCTGCTCATATTTCTTGTACTCAGCCCATCTTGGCACAGCCATCTGCCCTTCCTGCTTCCAAGGTCTTTGAAGGTAAGGCCCATGTTTTCTTCTGAATCACTGTCGTAGCTAGAGCCTTCAATGCACGGAACCTTTCCCCAAGTCCCGCACAGTGTCCAGTTCACAAAGCCTCAGGACAGGCTCTGAGGCCAGCTCATGAGTTCCTGTTGTCCACGAAGAAGGTGGTGTTCCTGAGGGAGAACAGGCAAGAACGCCATGAGAAAGAACAAGAGAGCCCAGCAATCCCTTTACAGGAAAAAAGGAGTGTGAAAGGTCTCAGTCCTGCTCCAGTTCCCCAGCCTCAGCCGTCTCTGTCACAGGAGTGGATTCTCCAAACACACAGCTTGAATCGGGTTAGTAATTCCCACAGTGGCTCTCAGGGCTCTACAGACACAAGATGATATTATTTTCCAAGCTAGAGCATACCAACAGAAGCCTTCGGTAAATACATATCTCCCCAAGAGCTCGGAGAGAGGTACAAAGCCACCTTTAATTATACTAGATCACAAACTTTTCCCCCCCAAAACAGTTGATCCTCCACCCTGCTCACGAGCCAATCCAACAGGTTTGGCACTAGACTGCATACAGGTTCACCTTGCGTTTGCTCTGCTTTCCATACCTGTGGCAAATATCTTGGGCAAATCAACTTAGAAAGAAGAAAGTATTTTGGCCCACAGTCTTAGAGGCTTCATGTGACTAATTATTGCTTTCACTTTGGACTTTCGGTGACACAACACATCAGGTCAGATTTAGCTTCTAAGCTTCACAGTCCCATAATCCCCTTCAATGTTGCGCTCCCAGTGACCTCAGGGCCTCAGACTATGTCTCATCTCTTAAAGGGACCACTACTTCCAATTGCACCACAGGCTTGGGACTGTGCCTTTAGCTCCTGGGTCTCTGGGACATACCTGTCCAGACCTTGAGAAATGCATGGATTCCCACAAGTGAAAGTCTGTTTGCTTATCACCTTCCAGTTATCTGTTGCTTTGTCCCAGGCTATGAAGTTTGCTTTAAACTTGGTCACAGAACCAAGGAGACTGAATCTGACACCATCTCTTGGGAAAGCCTAAGGGCTAGAGTAATCACTTCTGGTTATGCTTATGAAACATCTGGAACATTCGTGGGCTTCATTTCTCTTTGAGGTCCCCTGACTCTATGTGTCAAAAACAGAACTTGGTAGGCATCGTGACGCATGCCTATAATCCCAGAATCTAGGAGGCTGAGCCAGAAGAATTATGTGAATTTGAGGGCTAGCCTGAACTACATAGCAAGACCACTGTTGAGAGAGGGAGAGAGAGAGAAAAAGAGAGGGGGGGGAGGGAGGGAGGGAGGGAGGGAGGGAGGGAGGGAGAGAAAGACAGAGAGAGTTGTACTAATTGGGACACTTCTCTGCCAGGTCTATGACCCTTAGGCACCCACCCACACCCACAGCTTGTTGGCAGTACTCCTGTTTAATTAGGGAGCAAACAGCATACAAGTTGCCTTCTCCCCTGGTTTCCGGTTTCCTATGAGTACCCCAGCCAGCCACATCCGCCCTCAGAGTGCATCTACCCACAACCAGCCAGTGCCACTTTGTACTGGGAGATTAGCAGCAATTTCCTGAAGTCGTTTAAATCGATTGGCAAAGCATCCGGTTTAATGAGCCGAGGGTGGGCTTAGGACACAGGTTTTATAAGCTGGGGCTTTCAGGCAAGTTAATTCGCTCCCTCTGTGAATTTCACACCAGCCAGAGCTTTAGAAAGGGGGAATTTCATCACATTTCCAGAGTGCTGCAAGATCACGATAGGTGTATACCATGTACCGTAGGCCAGGCCATACTTAAGGAGGGAGCATCCACCAAAATTGATGAAACCATGGTGTCACTGAAAGAAAACATTCCAGGACACGCAGTATGACAGAAAACAACTTGAGGTGCTCCTGGTGTCTGCACTGGAAGCTACACAGAGTAGGGACATCACACTTTCTATGCCTTCACCCCCAGGTGTCCCTCTTGCTGAGAGACTATCATGGGGCCACACTGGTCAGTGAAATGGGAGAGGGTCTTTAAATTATTTCTCCCACCCAGCTTGCTTGACACTGGGCTCAGTAAACACTCCTGAAGGACAAGACCTCTGCCATCCAGAACTCATGCTCTCTTAACCTTAATACAAGGAATAACAAGACTTCATTGAAACCACTGAGAACGGGGCTGGAGACTACAGGGAAGTGGAATTTACCTGGTCTGGACTAGTAAGTAGAGCATTCCAGAGTAGTCTTGAGGGCTGCGCTGAAAGGGCAAGGTCCGAGACCAAGTAGGGAACTAAGTAAGTCTGGAGCTCTCTGTGAGACCTGGGGTGCTTCCTACTTCAAAACAAGACATGGGAACTGACCAGGGGGAGTCAGTTGGTAGAGGGCTTTCATAGCATTCTCAAGTCCCTTGGTGAGACCCCCCCTCCCAGTACCAGAAAAAAAAATCTTAAAGCTGAGGAGATAATTCTGTGGTTAAAATACTTATCATGAAGAATGAGGACCTGTGTTCAAATATCAGAACCCATTTAAAGCTGGCTTTAAAGCCATTAAAGTCTGTTCCCAACAAGGCAGAAGGTTAAGGACAGACAGCTGAGGTTGTCTTCTGAGTGCTACATGTGAGGTGGCATGCTCACATACACACACACACACACACACACACACACACACACAAACTTGTTCACACACATACACTCTCACACACACACACACTCACATACACACTGGCACACACACACACACACACACACACATACACTCGCACACAAAACACACACTCATACATATAACATACATACACACTCACAGACACACACAGACACATACTCTCACAGATGCACACACATACACTCTCACACACACTCACACATACACACTAACACAGCCACATACTCTCATACACACTCACAGATATACACACACACTCACATATACACTCGAACACAAAACACACTCACACACACACACTCACACAGACACACACTCTCACAAACACACACACATACACACTCACAGACACACACATACATTTGCACATACAACACACTCACACAGACACACACATACACATACACACTCTCACAAACATATGTACTCTCACACACCTGTTCTTTGTCTCATAAGCAGAGAGATTTAAAACAAAAGAATTTAGATTATTCAAACATCCAGTTTAATGTAGGACATTTGTGGTATGAGATGCACACGCCTTTAATTCCTGCACTCAGGAGGCAGAGGAAGGCAGATAGTTCACCAGTTCAAGGCCAGTCTGGTAGGTAGTGAGTCCCGAGCCGGCCAGCATTTCATAGTGAAACTTTGTCTCAAAACAAACAATCAAACAAAGAAAGACAAAGGCAGAAGGCAGAGGCCATGGTGGTGATGGGGAACCACCATAGGTTTTCAGAGAATGGCTCAGGCAGTTGGGGGATAAACATGAAGTATGGCCATGCAATGGTCAGTTCTTCAAATCCTAAGGGTTTTCATCTGATGGCAGTTGTCTGGATAAGACAAAGCCATGTAACTGAAGCAGTAGAGTCAGTGGTGGGCTAGGGGCTCCTTGAGTACCCTAGACTTAGCAAGAGCAGCACCACCACTCCCACCCCATTCCTGTCAGCCCAGCCTTCCAACTGCACTCTGGGGAATTTCCCACCTCAGCGTTCTGACTGGTCAGTTACAATCTCCACTAAAAGCAAGCCCCTAAGAGTCACCTGGTGCTTCTTCCCTGGTCAGGGATTACTTTTGCAAAGCAGAGAGCACAGCTCGAGGGGCCTCTGAGTCCAGAGGCAGGTGTTCACCCTGTCTAGACAGCACAAAGCAAAATGGCTACCTGCAACAGAGGTTCAGTGGTTAGAGCACTGGCTGCTCTTACAGAGGATCTGGGATCAGATCTCAGCACCCATGTCAGGGCTCATAGACAGTTCCAGGGGACGAGATACCCTCTTCTGACTTCCTCAGGCACCAGGAACACACAGTGCAGACATACTAACAGTCAACAACACCCACACACAAAAAAGAATCTCAAAAACAATGAACAAGAACAGATCCGCTGCCGCAGATTACAGGCTATTGTCACTGGGAAAGGCTGACTATGTCATCTTATTCACAACAGCAGCCCTGAACATGGTGTATTCAAGTTGGTATAATGGCATTATACTAACAAACCATTACATATAAAATATGGAACAGGAAGCTGTCTGAAACCCACTGTCGCCTCTCAGAGCAGCAGTGTTGCAGACAAATGTTTCTCCAATGGAAACATGATGGATTCTGGGCAATCCTCTGCGGAATTGTGGGGTGCAGTGCTGGCCCTACTTTAATATTTCAGTGTATACTAGATTAATGAGCTCTCAAATGTTGAGCCACCCAAGCCCAGTATTAACAACTACAAGACTTCTGGAGATAAGTTCAAAACATTTGCTAAAAACAAATAAATTCCAACCCGGAGAACAAGACCTTGAAGAGGGTTCATATTCTCGGTATGTCACCTGTCACCTGCCAGGTGACATTTGTGCCTTAAGGCTTTAGCTACTGCTGAAGTTGGTGATTCATGTCCCAGATCTCTGTAAAGTCGAAACCTTCCTTCTTGACACTGGGCCCTCTCTCTCATGAGCTTTACCAGGTCTGTGATGAACTTAACCAAATGTGGGCGAGCCTCTTCAACACCTTTGAGCTTAGAGGGGGAAAGGAGCCAAGAATGAGAGTCCGCACGAAAGAAACACTCTCCAAATTATTAAAAAGGCATTTTTTTATTATAAATACATTTTAGTTGTAGCAGTAAAATACATTTTGTGTTACCATGAATCTTTTAAAACAAAGGAACTTCACTGACAAGGATCACACCATTGACTCCTGGGCTCAAAAGAAAAAAAAAAAAAAAAAAGGAAAAGAAAAGAAAAAAGAAAAAAAAAGTGTCCTAAGGAAGTAGCATAAGCTAAGGGGACTCCAAAAACCAAGTTGGGGAAGAGGAAGGACAGAGAAAAGAAGAGCCTTGCTGGATAGCTTTGGGGGTTATCTTATGATACAAAAGAATCTTTACTTTTAAGAATAAACTCTTCAGGTATTAGAGCCTCTCAGGCGAGGCATGGGACACTGTAAGGGAACAGTCACTGTTATTACTTTTGCCATGGATTATGTTCAGTTAGATGCTGTGTGGTGCTAGTACAGTAAACGGACCAGGGTGGTTTTATATACAGCCTCCCTTACGAAGGCTTTTCCAATAGAAGACCCAGAGTGAGCCTCCTAAGTGACTGATCCTATACATAGCTGACCACATTTAGAGAATTGTATCTATTTTAAAAACATCAAGAAGAAAGATCCTGTATCACTGACAATTAGGACTCTTTAGGATGTGAACCCCATCAGCTTTAGAATTCTGAGAAAGTATTTGGACCATTCTACTCTCCCGGGATGCAACGATTACATATAACCAGTACCTTTATGGGTTTCAAAGAAGCAGGTCAGATGGCTGGCACAGAAGTCAGATACAGTACTTGATATACACGATGTCATACACATGGGTAGATAGGAGCAGGCGTGCTCCTGATACATGGAAATCAGGGACCCTTCCATGGGCGGAGGGGGGCGGTGTCGTTGAGAAACAATCTTAGGTACTACTGACACTGTGGGACTTCAACCTGGACAAAAGAGTCCCCCGACCTCCTGAAAGATACAAAGTGGTACCATGCAAGGCAAATCTCAAACAGACCAAAGTCCCTGCTAAGATGGGGTGCATAGAGGAGGCTGTGCCGAGCACACCAGCAACCCGCAGCTGGAGCTTCCTGGGCCCTTTCTGGAGGAAGCCCTGGGAGCTAAGAACTGTAAAGCTGTGTGTACTATGATGGTCACTGTGTGTTAAACTTCTACACCTACGCCGTTCTACCTTCTACTACCTTAAAAACAGGTTTGTTTTCTTGCTAGTAACTCAGTAAACTCAAAGCCAAACTAGAAACCAGAAAGCAGAGCCCAATACCCGCCACGCTGCAGCCCAGGCTGAACATTAAACACAACACGCAAATGTAAAAATACCCGAAGACCTGTCAGGTTTCTTATGTGGTATTCAGTTTCTCAAACATATCATGTTCATCCGTGTCTGCTCTGACTTGGGAGTCACTCATGCTATGGAGGTGGTGTGTTCCCCTCAACTCTTCCACAGACATAGTCTTCAAGGTAGCTAGGGAATCCGAGACAACTGCTTCTTTCCTGCCACATACAACACCCAGGCTCTTCCTAACACCTGCAGGCATGGCAGAGAACCCAAAAAAAAAAAAACTCTGTTAACCTGAGAAACATATAACACGAAGGTAAATCCTTTGCCCTCGCCCCAACACACATACCAAAGAAGAAGGAACTAAAAAAAAAAAAAAAAAAAAAAAAAACAGATTAAAAACTATAGGCTCCATCAATTGGGGACTATCTAATGTTTCTGATGCCCCAAGTCACTGCCACCGTAGGACCGGGACTCCTGCACTAAGAGCCTGGACTAGTGCAAGCACACTCTCAGGGCATCCGATGGCTTCTTTCCACAATTATGTCTCCGTGTGGAGGGATCGAGGTCGACTCTAAGCACAGCCCACAAACGCACAGCTTCCAAAGACAGCCAGGCTGCTGTGTCGCTAACAACAAACCTACTCTAAAAAAGAAAGCGCCCCTGCACCCTAGTGAGGAGGAGCGGCAGAGGCCCTAAAGGTAGAGAGAGCTCTTTCCATGAGCGAACGGGCCACTTGAGGTGCCAGGATGAATAAAATAGCCCAAGAGTAAAGAGATGACCACCCCACTCTCTCTAGACCAGAGGTCTTCAAAGTGCGCTTCCTGGACGGCTGCGGCGGCCGCCCTGACAGTGGGTCCAGCAACCTGTATTTCAACAACCAGTCCAGGGGAAACTGAGGCCAGCTTCAGCCTCATAATCACTTTTATTTCTTTTTTCTTTTTCCCTTGATCTTGCTCACGATTCTAGAATCTTAAAATATGATAGTTTGTAAATAGTATGTAATTTGCCACCCTCATCCCCTTCAGTTTCAAACATTAAAATAGTAAAACAATTATTCCATAAAAATCAAATTTTTCTTAAAAGGTAATATTGATTTCCCCTCCCACACATCATTCTAAGGCAGGCAACCACATGCTAGCATACTAAATAAAGTACGGAAGAGACCTCGGATGAGGTAGAAATAGCCAAAAAGACCCGCCCCCCCTCAAAAAAAAAAACATACCAAAAATCTTATAATATTGTTTAATGAACTCATAGAATCATATAAAACTTACTATGCTTTATGTTTAATATTTGTATCAAAATAAAATCTCTCTGTTGAAACAAATTGCAAGTAAAGTCTGGTCTACCACTCCGATTGCTGAAGCTATAGGACCCGTGGGCTTTCTCTTGAAACTCATTTCAGAAGCTTCAGGCTTACCACTGGATAAATGGGCTAGAATATAACCACAGGTCACAAGTCTAAGTCTAGGGTCTTCTATTATGTACCTCCCTTACAGAAAAAATTTTAAGTAGATATTTTCAGTAGGTTCAAAATATCTGAATATTACACTAAAACTTAAAAAAAGTTGTTTGACCTGATATTCTAGCTTAGAGTTGATGATATGACGTCATTCTCTGATGTTTTATTAGGATGTGAAACTTTATTAAAAACCCCCCTCCTTCCGTGGTCTTGGAGTTGCTAATTAAACAGGGATAAAAGTGGCAAGGGTGAACTTAGTGGCCTCACGGTCAAGTTGCAGAGGGAAATGTGAGAGACTGATGTGGCGGATACTCTGAAGACCTATATGACAAGGACTCTGGGTACCATGATTCGAAGGACATGCCAAGTGATGCCCTGAAGAAGGAAGACAAGCTGAAACATCAATTGCCTTTTCTCTAACTTCTGGGCAGTCTGAACACGGATAAGATGACATGTCAGATCTACCAAGACACCTGTACCCAGAAGTATGCAGACACATAAGACGATTAGAAGCATGGTTTCCAAGCATTAAGGGACAGGCAAGGAAAAAGAACAAACAGTATCTACTTACTGAGAAAAGACAAGTTTAACTGTGAAGAGGTGGAGAGGGGAGTGGGGGGGATGGACAGCCTAGATAATATTTTAAAGCTGTAATTCATATGTTTTACTATATGGGAACTTTTAATCCTACATTCTTATAGAATTTTTCTATTAATAAAACTCTCCACTATGCAATGGTTCTTTCGCTCCTGGGCATTTCCTTAAAAAAAAAATTAACTAGTTCAGGAGACCTAACTTTTCCCATGACAACCATCGGAATACTCAGATTTTCCCTAAAACTGCCCTCAACACCCTGACTCATAGTCACGGTGGCTAGAGATGCATTCTTTTATGTTTTCAACTTTGCTCTCAAAATGAAACACACCAAACTTAGAACCATCAACTACACTACGGCACCACTGACACAAGACATGAATTCAAGGTTAAAAAGACATGGTTAGCTTCCTCAGTACTTCAATGCCCTCAGAAAAAGGAAAACCTCTTCAATAAACAGGCTCTAGAGACTGCCATGTTTAATTGGGTAGTGCTTATTCCGTGAGCTTTCCGCTTATTTTACTCGCCCTGAAGCTCTCTGGACAGAAAAGACCAGTTGATGCATAGATCAGACCTGAATTCATCCTAGAATCCTGATTAGAATAAAACAAAAGAAAAATAATCCACAGTGGACAATTTTGTTCCCTCACACAAGATGACCCAGACAGGGAGCATGTCTGTGTGAAGACAGGAAGGCTGAAATCCCTAGTCTCAATGATCAATAATTAACCACTGACTGGTCAGGGACAAGATATTGTGACTAGTAGTGGCAGAACCAGGATGGCCTGCTTTGAAAAACACACCAGAAAATATCTATGATAAGGTGAATGAGGTTTGTCAAATCTCATCAGGAATTTATTTTAGGTCAAGAGGGGAAGGGGGGGACAAACTCAGTGTGAATACTCCGAATTATCACCTAAAAAAACTAGAAGAGAAAGGAAAGAAAAAAAAGAGAGAGAGAAGGAGGAGGAAACACCTCAAGTTGTACTGTGATGGCTAAAGCCAGTACTGGCAAGGATGAGGAAATGCCTCCTATAGAAAAGGACAAAGAAATGAGAAAAATCATAAAAATAACCTCAGGAGAAAAGGGCATCACAGACCTATCAAGTTTTCTTTACCAAAAAAAAAAAAAAAAAAAAAAAAAAACAGGGAGGGTGTGCTTATGTATGTAAACAAACACACACACACATATGTACATATGTTCCATCTGAACTCTAAAGCTGAAACTAATGAAAGACGTGAGCTATTTCTGTGAAGCCAACTAATCCTGCCAATGCTAGCGGAGTAGCTGCAAAGAGCAGCAAGCGAGGGCGTGAGCCAGCCATGACTCTCTGGTAAGGTCTGCTACTGACTGTTACAAGGTGTGAGGCATATGTAACGGGCTCCTTGGAGCCTGGATGGGAAGACAGGAGTGATGCTGGGAAGGACGGAGCCGGGTTAAAGTAAGCACTCTAACCAGAACGTGAAGCCACAGAAGCAAACCCTCAGCTAGCTGCAGAAACAAGGAAGAGATGGGAACACTCCGACATTTGCAACTGGGTGGTCAAGTAGTAAGTAGCTAGTGTCCTTTCTTAGACGTAACCACATTGAGAGTGTCACTGCAAACTTGACGGGTCCCTCATCCAGAGGGTCCGACCCTCAGTGTTTTACGTTAAGATGATAGGGTGCACACATAACTTTAACTAAATATAAATAATTTTTTAAAACTGATATTTTTTTTAAAGGTTCAAGTATGAAAAACAGAAAAGTAGGCAATGATCTCCTGGCGAGAGGTGGCCCAAAAGCTGACAGTATAATTCTGTCTGAATTAACAAATGGCTCTGAACTCTTGCCCAGCATGTACATAGACAGCCTTATCACGGGTGAGTCCTACTTCTCACTTGGGCAGAGTTAGAAAGCAGAGCCCAGTGGCAAAAGTTGTCTCATTCTGCCTGAAACATGCCAGCCTGTGATGGTGTCATGTCACACAGAGTGTGGTGTCCTGGCTTACCGGATCCCTGTCCCTGATGTGATCTGTATTATCCATGAACACAACTTTAGTCTGTGGGTCCACATCTGGCAGCTCAAGAGAGGCGTATAGCCCGAGACAGGAAGCGAGGCCAGAAGCACAAAGGCAGAACTGAATCTGAGAGGCTGTATCATCGGTCCCCGGGTTTGCTACCCCTTAACCAATGCAGCCTTTAATCCCACACTGTGTGAAGTTACAGGAGGCCACGGAGGGCTGACATAGGCTAACCTCTAGTCACACAGACTAATTCTGCTGGCCCCTTGCCACTTCCAACCTATCTTAAAATGTTCTATCAAAAAGTCTTCCAGAAAACCATGCTTGAGTGATCTTCAGGAAAGTAGGGCTCTTTTGAAATATTCCCTGGCCTCATCTGAGTTTAAAAAAAAAAAAGATATATTGTAGTCTCAAGATTTCTCAGAAATATAAAATTAGAGCTACAGAATAGGAAATGAGAAAGGACATTCATTGTTTCAGATGTGTTAAAGAACACATGAAGAGAACAGCCTCTTCCTTCAACGTTCATTCAAAACAACTGGCAGGCTGTGGACCTCTGCAAACAGCTGCTTAAATGTCTTATTTCTAATGAGTCCAAGGGGGAATTTCAGAAGACTCAAAAGATCTGAAACATACCCTAGATTTTGATCAAATTTTTGACAGTGTTTTTCGCTAATGATATCCCTCAAACAATTAGAAAAATCTTAGAATTGCCATATGTAATGTCCTATCTTAATGTAAACATCAAATAAGGTACCAAAACTTTGACTGGAGAGAAAGGAGCCCTAAGCTTTAGTCGGCACAGGCCTTCCTGCCCTGGAGGGGGCAGGATACAAACACACATGCAGAGTGAGAGAGACAGACTTTCACTAAGTTCACGCAGTTTTAAAGAGTTCTCAAGTCTACTAAGCACCAACAGTCCTAAAAGTGCTTGAGCTTCATGATTTGTTTAAAAAAAAAACAAAAAAACCAGCACTCTCAACTCACTGTGAAAACCAGCCTTGCTTGTTAAAAACAAGACAAACAGAACTGACTATGCCACTGGGGCTTGCTTTGCTTTCCCCCCCACCCCTCTTTTTTCACATTTCAAAGCCCAGTGGCATGCAGAATACTAGGGTAAAGAAGGCCTTGACCTCCACCCTATGCTGACGGAGAGAACAGCATGTCACAGATAATCTAAAACTCTGAAAGTTTTAGAGCACAGCATCCTGTCATTTAAAAAAAAAAAAAGATAAGGGATTTAGAAGATGCTGCCCCTTTATTTAAAAAAAAAAAAAAAAAAAAAAAAAAAAACTTTAACTGAATTTAAGCAAAAATAACATACATTTGTACATCAACTGGCCATTTCTGGTACAGAAACCCAGCATGTGGTAATATTATTGAATAAATGTAAATGCTACTTAACAATTTTTTAAATACATTTTAGACAAACTTTTTTTTCTTTTTCTTTTTTTTATAGTTGCACAGTTAACCTCTTAGCTGCTAGCTTGATGCAAACATGTAACAATACACAAATTTAAAAATATTTTTATTCTACATAAAAGCTGTCAAAATTCTGACTCACATCAAAAATGCAAAATAATGGAATATACGTTTAAACGTAGGCGCAGGTCTAGCAGCAAGGGGTCTGAGAGCGCAGTGAACGTTATGGAGGCCGCACGCAGACAGAGCCACCACCCCAATCCTGCAGACTAAACAGGAACTGCACATTCTCTGAGAGCGAGAGCGGGGTCACTTGAAGTAGGAGTAGAAGCCATTGCTGCCTGGGCTGCTGCCCAAGCTGAGCTCCTGGAACAGGGACAGCGGGTCGCTGCCCTTCTTAGCCTGCTCGGGCGGCGGCCTGGGCTTGGGCGGGGCCCGCAGCGCACTGGCATAGGACATGGCGGGCTTGCTCCCTGCCGGGCTCTGCTGGCTGCTGTTGGCAGACTCTGCAATCTGCTTGTTGGGCATAAGGGGTGGGAACTGGCCGAGGTGCTGCAGCACCGAGTAGTTGAAGGAACTGGACACCTCCCCGCTGTCGGGCTTCAGCTGATCCTCAGGGGGTTTGACAGTCTTGGGTGGAGCTACAAGCAGAGAACAGCAACAGGTTTAACCAGAGGTGCAGCCTGCGCACGCACGCACGCACGCACGCACGCACGCACGCACGCACGCACGGGCTCCTCCATCTCCAGGAGCAAAAGTGCAAGGGCAGTTTAGTGCAAGAGTACAAGACCTGAAACCACATACACTTTAAACCCCACTCTTGAAGAAACACCAAAAAAGAACACCCATGCCCCTTAGGAGCAGCAAATACATTAAAACCACAAGTCAAGAAGGGTGGGAAGGTGTGCTGCCAGATAAAGACTCAATTTTCTGCCTGGGCGGTTAGGTTACTGTGAACCAAAACATGCCTGTATCTGAGTAATGTGCTGTTCACGCTCCACACTCAAACGTGGTCCAGTGGCACCAGGGTCCACTTGTTACATCCAGTCTCCTTTCTAGTAACACATTTGCATTGAAGCATCTTAGGTTTTTCCCAAGAAGATCTTGCTATGTAGCTCAGGCTGGCTTTGAACTTTTGATCCTCAGCCTGCCTTGTGCAGGGGGTGCAGGTGTGCACCAACCCACCACCTAGCTCTTATATTCTACCTGAACATGGATTAATGAGAGGGGAGAAACAGAGCTAAACATCACATTTTCTACCACCTGACTTTCCAGGTCTTTAAAACTTGGTCCTAGTGTTAACATTGATCAACACTTAGCTTGTTTCCAATCTTTTGAAATTTAAATAACACTGTATTGAGATTGTGTGTGTGAGAGAGAGAGAGAGAGAGAGAGAGAGAGAGAGAGAGAGAGAGAGAGAGCGCACCCACGCACCCTTGCAAGAACACAGAGGGCTTTTGAGCAATTCAAATGTGGGCAGGACTGATAGGAAACTGCCCCATATGTGTTCAGGTGCTGAGGAGTAAAAATCACAGCTTTCTGGAAACTCACCCATTCATCTTACCTATTAACTCTCTGGGCTGACATGTCCTACTGGATCCATTGCATGGAATGTTCTGGTAGGGGGCCGATGAGGTGGTGTTGGCCCAGGACTCTGGGGCCGGGAAGCTGAACGCAGGCGGGTTGCTGTGGTCCTGCGGTTCTTTGCCCTGAGCCAGGCTGTCTTGGGGAGTGTTTGCCTCTTCCACACAAGGCTGGGCTGAGCTAGATGAGATTCTTCTTTGGTACAAGGGCCGACCAGGTCCTCTGGGCTCATACTACATAAAAGAAAAAGAAGTTTGGGAAGTCAGGCCGCCTACTCCCACATCCAACATCACCTTCAGAACCACAGTGATCTAACCCCACAAAACAAAGGCAGATTCTCTCTTGTGTAGTATAATACCTCCTCCTCTTCACCTTCTCCCATTTAAATAAAATGCACTCCAACATGGTGTCAAGAAACCTGGGTCTGACATTCATCTCTGGACTGTCCCTTCCTATGCAGTCCCGTGGTACCACATGCCAGTCTGTGGGCTCCTGTACAAACCAGTTGTCTTTGGTTATAAAGTCATAGGGTTATTCTGGAGAACAGCAGCATGGGATATGGGTTGGAAGCAAGCCAGCTGAACCACAGCTCTAGGAAAGAGCTGCTAATAAGACTCATCTTCTGGACTGTTCCAGCTTCAGCCCTGCTGGTAAGACCTGGTTCCTCCCATCTTGCATAAGCATTCCTGACTGGGCCATATTCCTCACAGGTGGTCAGCTGATACACAATACTTATTACTTTTTCCAAAATACTATTTTCATATGTTTTAAACCAATTAGCGTTATGTATTTTCTTTCTAAATTTCCTAAGACTATGCAAGCACAATTCTCTTGCCCTTTGATAAGGGCTAGCAGCTCCCCAGTTTCTTCTTGCCTACTTGTGGTGGGTACTGGGTATCACCCGCTCCAACAGCAGGCAGTACAGAATCCTGGTGCAGACCAGCCCGGCTAGAGCCTAGCCAGTGGCACTAGACATCAGGCCTTGTCTTACGCCTGCAAACATTACCTTGGAAAAACTGGCCTAACCGCAGTGTGTTCCCCTGCAACACTCATGTCCTCTTGAGGTTGTAGAGAGAACTGAAATACTCTAGGAACATAGGGTGTTTAGGTTGACTCCTGGTGCATGTTAAGAGCAACTGTGATATCATTGTTTTACTGTAAAATAAAAGACCTACATCTGATCACAACAACACATGGCTTTTAATTGTCCCACCTTCCCCCCTAGTAATCGAAAAACTTCAGCTTAGGTTCAATTATGATTCAGACACATCTTTCAAGGGCAGGGCCACCAGAGAGCACTGCGGGACCCCAGCATCAGTCCAAGGACAGAGGGAGTGGGGGTAAACCCGGAACCAAACCCCACTAGGACAGAAATCAAGGAGGCGACACTAAAGGGGCAGGAAAGGGTAGAGGAGAGCCTTTCTATCATCAGGGAGCTAGCTGTGACGCCAGACCACACGTGAACTTAGGAAAAGAAGTCATTGCCACCTAGCCAATTCCTGTCGCCTATGAATCTTATTTATGTCCTGATTCTCATTAGAACATCTACATTCACTTTTACTTTTATTCTTAGGACAAAGTTCTTTCTCTGAAGCTTAGACTGCGCTGCTTGGTGCTGAATTCAGGCAGCACATTAAATGATGCTCAGCAGGAGAGCCAACTGTCCCGGGCTGCGTGTGTTCTCCAGGCCAGACAACCCTCCAGTGACCGATCAAATGGTTTGTTCAGCCTTTTTTGTAACAAAGACAATTAGCTCTTGAAATGAAGATCAAGTGTTTTTTAATTGCCATACTGGGAATTCTGCCCTGTCGCTGTCTGTAGGGGATCACACTCTGGAGCCTTTATGTGTGAAAGCTAATGCACTAATGTTGGCCAGGGCCAAAAAAAAAAAAAAAAAAAAAAAAAAAAAAAAAGCAAGTTGTAAGAGCCCCATGACACAGAACCCTGCACATGGTCATAAAGACCTCAGCCAGGGACTTCAAAAGCCCTGTCTTTAATGGGCAGCTACGGCAGTAGTGTACACAACAGTAGACACAGGAACCATGAAGTTTCAGTGAGGGAAGGGGAATCAGAAAGTTACATACATGGAATAAAAGGGTGGGGAATCTATAGGCACAGCTGTCAAATACACAGGTGAGCATGTAGAAAAGCCATATTCATCTGTCCATCCTCAGAGGTAAGGTGGGTGGGGAAAGGCAGCAAACAGCAAGTGAGGATGGTTTATACACCAAATAAAGCTAAGGATACTCCTTCTTTCGGCCTCAGTTCCTAACTTTTCTTCCCTTGCACCACAGCCTGACTGCAGCCTCCCTCAGGTACTCCACCCTGCTGCCTTTTTCCTTCCTTCCTCCCCTCTCTCCTTCTTCTTCTCTTGTCAATCCCATCTTTCTTTCGAAGACAAGCCTCACCCATGCTTGTCTTGAGCACCGTGTTCCGGATGCTGGGGCTGTTGCTGTGCGCCACTTGACATAACTGCCTTAACCTCTCTCTGAGGCTCCGCATCGCCTCCTGTTGACTATGGCACTGGCTGCTGGATGTTTACACAGGCCTTTCAGGGGTTGCAAGTTTCTTCCTACTGTGTGTGAATATGTGTGGGTTGGTGGTAAGGAGGGTGGGTGGTGGGTTGTTTGATATGAGAATGTGATTTTCCCCAACAGTTGACACGGTATGTTCTATACTGATTTACTTTCAAATACTGCACCAGCCAGATAAGCTGCTCAGGGTCATGCTGTATTGTTCTCTTCATGCCCGGCTGAATTCAATCTGCTCTTCTGTTGAGGATAGCTCTCGCCATAGAAATCAGCCTATAGTTTTCTTCTTTGTGCTGTCTCTGTCTTGTCTTGGAAACAGTAATGGCGGCTACATGAAAATAAATTGGCAGATTTCCGTTCCATTCTCTGGCAATGACTGTAGTTAGTAGATTTTCTTCTTTACATATTTAGGGAAATTCAGTAGTGAAATAGCTCTGGCCTAGAGGGTTACTTATCTCTTTAACTGGTTTTTTAAAAAAAAAAAACATAAATTCAATTTTTAACAGGTACACGATCACTCCTATGACACTGATCTCATTGATGCTGAGTTTTGGAAAGTTTGAGGCTTTTGGAGAAGTGGCCATCTTACCTCCACTACTGAAGACTGTCTGCAAGCCTCCTATGACCATCCTTTGAGAGCCACCTCATCTGTGGTAACACCCTTGCTTTTGTTCCTGGTCAGTGGCCTCTTTTCAGTCTTCGGAAGGGGGGCACATTAATAACATCTGAACACAGACTAAAGCCCATTGGCTGAGAGAGAAGGGGGCACTCAGAAGAACAGACATGGCCGAAAATCATGGGTCACAGCCCACCATTTTCTAACGGGAAGACACAGTTCCAGCTCTGCACCTGCTCCTCCCTAGACACCTAGGGAGCCCCTGATTAGCAATCAGTGTGAGAAACTCCTTTTCTCCATGTCCCACATAATTTTCTATCTTTCTGTTCTGCCTCAATCCTCCCTGAGACTCTGGGTCCTCAGTCTTAAGGTTGCAGAAGGCTAATACCCCATTTTCTATAATTTCTACAATTTAACAGTCATTGACCCTACCTACTCAAGGACCAGAATTCTAGCCTGCCTACACTAACATGTAGACATGATACAGTTTGAGCAAAACACTGGAATAGCATCATTTCAAGTGACTCAACAATGCTTCAGACAAATACCAGACAAGACCCCAAGATATCAGCATTTGTGGAGACAGATGAGGCACAGCTTCCTACTGGAAACCCCTGAGAAGCCCCCCAGACCTTTACAGCTTTCAGCTCACAGATTTACAGGAATCAAAACAGCAAAGAGTTTCAGCACTAGCCAGCGGTGTGCAGGAGGTTCAGTAATGACATCTAGATCTTGGTTAGGCAGGCAGAATGAGAGAGAGGAGCATGCAGGAGTTAGACCCTCACTATTCTTACTACATGCTATCTATATCCCCTTTACAAAGAACCAACTATGGGTTTCACGGACTCCCTCTTCTCTAGTGTTCTCTGCAGTACTGAATCTCTTCATCAGTCTCATTTCCTGGCGTTTATCTTGCTCTTCTTTTTACAGTTTCTTAAGATGGAGGCTTAGGATTCTCATCTGACATCTTGTTTCTTTTCTACTTCAAGCATCACACATTCTCTCTGATGTTGCTGTGGCAGCAATACATGAATTCAGACGTGCTGCATTCTCACTTTCTAACACACAATAAGCCATTGATCTGCATTATACACAGACATCTGGAAAACAGGAGCCAGAATGAGATTCTTAAAAGATTAGAGTCCAGATACAGAATGAGATATCAGCATAACTACAATACGCTGAAAATTCAAATTCATAATGATGCTTGATTCAAAATGATATTCAAAGTGAAAACAAGAAGAAAAAGGCCTCAACAGCCATCCTTGAATCCTGCTAACACACTGATTGCTAGCCTAAAATTGAATACAGGACAAAAAATTATTTATCTGCCTTTTCCATATAGACTGTATTTTAGTATTTAGTATTTTATCATAGTCAATGTTCTTCATATAGAAAAAGTAAATACAGAAGAAAAAATTTAAAACTTTTAAAATACTACTCGGCAACTCTAATGAAACAAAAGACTAAGGCCACAGCCATCAACAGCTGCTAACCAAGAAAGTTATTGGGAACTACTACAAGCAGTGGGTCAACTGGTACCTGGCACCTTTCCATCCTCAGTGGGAGCGACTACACATCACGTGCACTTTCTTCCACTTGCATATGAATATGCACATTCACTGAAAACAACCCGTATTATATTTGGCTTGGTAATTTCTCATGTCATAGACAGAAGCTGAAGAAATGACTCAGCAGTTAGGTACACATAATGCTCTTGCAAAGGACCTGGGTTGAGTTCCCAGTACCCACATGGTATCTGACAATCAATCACTCATGACTCAGTTCCAAGGGATCTGGCAGTCTCTTCTGGCCTCTGTGGGCACCAGGCATGCACACTTACATGCATGCATGCAAGCAAAACACTATGTACATACAATAAAAATAAATCTCTTTTAATTAGATAACTTTCTGTATCATGAAAACTCTTAGAACCTGATATTTAATAACTGATCATTCATTTAAATGAATCTTTTCGTTTTCTCACTGTTTGAAGAAGAAACTTCTAACTATGGAGCACTTTCAGACTCCAATAACATTTTAATTTCAGTTCCCACAAGGTTATCATCTTACATTTGAAGTAACAGACCTACAGTTTGGTACGAAGATACCTAAAGAAAGAAAGTGGAGTGAAGGGATTACAGCGTGACAGACAAGGACTGAAGTAAGTGAAAACTGATGCCCAAAAGTGCTTTTCAAAATATTAACTTAGTTTTCTTACAAATATAAAGCAAAATAAAACAACAAACCCTAGTGGTATGCATGGACTAGGTATTGCAATTGTAGTCTAAAAACAAAGGCCTGTGGGTAATGGTCTGGATAGGAGGTAAAGTGCGTGCATACTATGTACAAAGTCCTGGGTGTAATGCTCAGCACAGGGTCAAGGAGCTGAGATGATTAAAATAATCCAGAATAATTGCTTAAATATTTTTTCTTAATGATGGAAAAAGTTTCCAGCCACTGAGCCTCTCCCACCAAAAAATTCCAATTAAAAATGCAATAGACAAATAGATTTTAAAAAATAATAATTCTCCCAAGTAGGAAATATAAGCATTTTAAAATATGACAAGGGAAAAAAAGAGAATTGGAGAATCCTAGACATCCAGCATCCTTACTAACAGAAGTCTCAGAAGGATTGACAGGGAAAGAGCAGGATGAAGATTAGCAAAGATGAAATGACTTCAGGTGCCTGAGGCTCGTCTGTGACCTGGGATGCTGTGTCTCACGACTGGCAGGAAGGTCTGTGAAATAAACGGCTGTGCCTCTCTGAGCCAGAGCTCTTATCAGCTTGGCTCCACATAAAGAGAAGCACCTTGTGAGAAGCCCCTCTCAGGAAAGGACACTTGGTGTTTGCCAACAGTGAGCCATGGAGGACACACTCAAACCAAGATGGCAGATGGCACTTCAGCTAAGAGAAGTCTGTGTGCATCGCTGGGGCATCCTGGGGCCTCAGCTTTACTCATGTTCAGTGTGGACACCTGGACCATCGAAACACCTCCTACAAGGAGACAGAGTCAGTCTGAGTAAGATATGGAACAGTTCAGGAGATCCTTCACCTTCGGAGCAATGTCCTTTCTCTCTGAAGGATCAAAATGACCACAATTAAGATTTTCAGCTTTTCAAAAGAAAAACATCAGAGAACTTTTGCTCAGCTCTTAGTACTGGAAAATAAACTGTTTATTGTTAATTTCTGAGCTTTGAGGTTCAGAGTTAGTCATCTGAAAATCCAAACATTCAGTAGCTAGAATGAGATGAATTTCCAGAGTGGAATAATTGCTCCTTCCACCCCCACAAAAAGGGAGAAATTTAGGTGGCTAAAAATATAACTCTTTGTCCCATGAAAATGTGCTTTCCTCCAGTATCCAGTTCTGAGAGCTGGTCACTGCTCCCTTCACTTTCCTGCTAAGCACGAGTCTCCACTTCATTAATAATGACCCCAGACAGGATCCACATCTTTGTGCCTCAGTCTCCTTTAAAAATAAGTTCCCAGGAGCTGTTGAGATGGCTCAGTGGTAAAGGTTCCTGACAAGTCTGGCAACACCAAGGATGATTCTGGCAGGTTGTCCTCCACTCCACACACAACACACACAAATAAAATAAATAAGGACAATAGTGAGTTGCCAGGTCTGTTGGCACAAGTCTGTTATCCCAGTTATTCATGAGACTGAGGCAGGAGGATGGAGAGTTCAATTTCAGTTTGACTATAAACACCAAGCCCCAGGCTGGCCTTTGTGATACAGTGAGACTCTGTCTTCCGTGAAAACAAACGCAGCTGGGACAGAGCTCAGGAAGTAGCTCTTGGTCTAGTGTGCTTGAGGGTCTAGCTTCAATCCCCACCACTCAATAATGACAATTATAAACAGGGAATTAAAGTAAGTGTTCCTGGGGACAGAGGGGAGGCTCAGCGATAAGGAGCACTTGCTGCTCTTCCAGAGAACAGGGTTCAGTTTCCAGCATCCATACTGCAGCTCACTACTGTCCACAACTCCAGTTCCAATACCCTCTTCTGGATTCCTTAGGCACCATGCACACACATGTTGCACATACATACACACAGGCAACCATTCACAAACACAAAATATTTTTTAAAAATCCTCCCTGTTGAACTATGACATTATGTCACCAAACATATAATCAGTACTTTAAATTTTTACTGTCAGTATTTCTTTATAAATATTAAACTGTAATACTAACATTTCGAAAACATATGAATTATGAACTATAGCTAATATAGGAACTATATGTAAGAAAATTACTAAATTTGTGTACAGATTTGTACTAATATAGTTGTCAATTTAAGTAAAATGCCTAGCTTGCTTGCTTGCTACTCTAAGGCAGATCTGTAATGCTCTGGTTAGCAAATCCTTTCGTAGGGATGCATTTAAACAAACAACTGAGGGGAAGGATAGCATACTGGTGAAAACTTCTCTATTTATACGTATGCTCCCAAGGCCAATCACTAAGGTAAAGCTAAGTGCTCTAGTGGAAATCCCAACTCACATTACGGTGTCAGGAGCTTTAATTAAAGCCCAATGACTCATCTCAGTGATTAGCTTTAACAATTAGGCACGAAGAGCAGTCTAGTTTACTGATCTGTTGGTCACTATTCCTTGTTCTAAAAGGTTTACTAGACCCCATCCTTTACTGGGCCAACAAGACAACAGTACTTCCACCTGGTTACACAACACACATCACAAGCCATCAATGTGTACACTACAGTGAGAAGAGGGAAAATCTCCCAGTCCTCAGTCAAAATGACAGCTCTCCAGCATAACACTTGGTGACAAGGGGGACTCAGGAGCAAACATGGCTAGAGAACACAGTGAAATCCAAACTTACGAATGCCAAAACCGCAGGTGCTAGAGACAATATGCAAAAATGTTCAAAATAAGCAAGTTATTCAAAAGGCAGGATCTAAAACAAGAAGTATTTCAAGGCATAGTCATCTCTAACGCTGACTGACTAGAACGAGCAGCCCAGGAGCATCACTGTACCACCCAGTACCACCAGAACCGGGAACTGAGCAGTCTCACGCATGCTGAGCGAGTGCTCGACCACCAGCCAAACCCCTAGTCAGGATCCAATTCTCTAACGAGGCTTTTATGATAACATCATCACAGCAACAAAATGTGCAATTTCAGAAACCAGCTCTGACTGGTACAGTGACAATCTGGAGTGTTCTTCATTTTCTCCATTTATTTCTTTAATCAGACTATTTCAGAGTGAAGCACATCTGAGATGGGAAGCGCGCTTTGTGCCAGTGTCAGCACTGCGAGTCGGTGGTATCACAAGTTCCTAACTTGACAAATCTATGGCCACTTCAGGAGAATGAGGATTTGTCTTTCAAGACAAAATGTCCAGAAGGTTTAAAGGAGAAGCTTGAATTCATAACAATGAACTGAGCATGAGACAAAACAACATCCCAGGGAACCAGAAAAGACAACACCAGAGATTTTAAAGAGAAACACACAAAATCAACACTAGGGAGCAGAGAGAGGGGTTAACACATGGGTTTACAGTTAACACATGGGAGATCAGACTCTTTCCTAAAGGAGCAACTCAAAGTCCTTCTAAGGATAAAGTTCCTTCCAATTTAAGCTGTAAGTTTAATATACTTCAAATAGAAACCAAAAGGAGGCTTTGGAGGTATATATGGAAGAGAAAGAATTGGCAATGGTATTCTAAACTTCTCCTAGTAGGAAAGTCTCAAAATGGCCTCCTCCTCTTCTTCCACACAATATAGGAACCGGAAGAGATCAAAAGGGGCTTCACAAGACCTCCAGGTTCACAGTGTTGGTTACAGCACTAAGCCTCTGAATTGAGAGTGTCACTGGTACAGAACAGAGGCTGAAGGAGAAAAACAAGCACCAACTCCAGAAAAGTGACTTCACTACAGATACCCTGGAGAGTGGCTTCCTCCTCAGAGGCGAGGCCATACAGTCATTGTGCAAAAGGAACATTTTCACACATATCAAAATCAGCCTTCAAAAACAACCGTTCTGTGTACATGTGTAAGCATGCACAAGCACATGTGCTCCATGTGCACACAGGAGTCTGCAGAGGCCAGAGGAGGGTGTCTTGTCCTCTGGAGCTCCAGTTCAAGGCAGGTGTGAGCCACAGTGGGTGCTAGGCACAGAACCTGGTCCTCTGCAAGAACAGTTAATGCCTTTTTAACCACTAGCCATGCGTCCAGCCTGGAAATACTTTTAATGTGGCACCAAAACTCACTATGTGTAGAGCCCTTGGAGGGCAACTAGAGTTCTGCTGATGGCATTTGCTATTCATCAAAACGAGAGCACAATACAATGCTATGCCACAATCTCTTGTTTAAAGAGAATGCTATGTCTAGTTAGTTAGAGGTGAGGCTCCAACTAGTGAAGGAACAAAGACAGACCTCCACTCAAGGTAACCGTCGGCTAACGTCTACACTTCCATCCCATGAGATTAATCTGCCAAGGTTTCTGGGAATAAAAGAATCCACAGTAGGGAAGAAAGCAACTTTCTTTTGAATTGTTAAAGTTAAAGAAATTGCTTTAAATGGTTGGAAATAAACAGTGAGAACATATGCTATTCATTGTGAGAAATGATTCATGCAAAATCGCTTTGAACACACAAAACTTACCCTAATACATTGAAAATGCCAAAAATCTACAATGTGGTAAAAGTAATGTTTTCCTTGTCAAAGAATTTTTTCAATTGCTACAACTTAGTCATCACTCACGAACCTGGTTAAGAAGCAAGATGACCAAGTGTTTTTTTGCAAAGCAAACGAAGTCAGTGACAAGTGAAGGCGCATATTTATAAATCACAGTGGCAGAGACCCAACACTGAAAGCATCAGAGTACAAAGAACTTAAATTCAAAAATCATGGACTACTTGAAAAGATCAGTGATTAAAGTAAATTTCTTCAGGATGAAGGCTTACGAGCAAGCATAAGCTATGAAGCCTGTGAGAACTGGACACAGTTCACACAACCATGTCAGGAGTGCACCCAGCAAGACACGTGAGGTGTCACACCTGGGACCAGGAACGTGGCTCAGTACTTCTCTTAAAAACAGCAAACGCTGTCAAGTGTATCAAACAACCCTTTGAGCAAAGAAACTAAACGCTTGCACCTTCTACGAGAACATTCAGTCACGAAAAACTAGAGAATTTCCTAAATACAAATTCTGTGGTATGGGTCATATTCTCTGTTCTCCAGCTCCGTGGCAGCCTTGAAAGTAAAGCCCTTTCTGCCAGGGGAGCAGAAGAGTATTCTCACAGAACTATGATCTGATCTGACTCTCCTCACGACCCATTGGAAGGATCTATTAGATGTTTGCTGGCTGTGGTGGCTCGAGCCTGTAATCCCAGAACTCAAGTAGGACAAATACCGATTCAAGGCCATCTTGAGCTGAGACCCTGTCTCAAAAAAAATGTTTAATTCATGGTTCATAATTGGCAGGTATTGGGGTGTATGCCTACAATCCAAGTGTGAAAGGCCAAGATCAGAGGACTTGAATACAAGACCAGTATACTGAGCCCTTGTCTCAGACAAACTAAAGTGTAACTTCATCCTGTTTTAAGAAAACACCTGTAACAATTAACTACCATTCTCTTTACACAGTCTGACTCTTAGTCCCTGTAAGCTAACGGGAACAGCTAGACAGTTAACAGTCTACACATTATACAATTGGGAAACTTGTTTTTTTTTTTTAAATATGCATGCATGTTTTGCCTGCAGATTTCCAAAGAATCTAGAAGCAGCATCAGCTCCCTTGACACTGGAGTTACAGAAGGTTGTGAGTCACCATGTGGGTGCTGGGAAGTGATCCCAGGTCTTCTGGAAGAGCACCCAGAGGTCTTCTATGCTGAGCCCCACGTTGGAAGTGTTAACCGCTGAAATCACTAAAAACTCCATAACACTGCTGCTGCTGTGTGTATCTGAGAGTCTCATGGTAAAAGCTGCATCTATATTCTGATACTCCCTTAGCCGCCGGCCTTATGCTAACTGACAAAATTTCTGGCATTTGGAAACTGGTCTGACTAGGTGCTTACTACTTCATACATAACATCCTACTAAAAGCCCAGAATGATAGAGGACTTAGAACTGTAACTCACTGGAAAAACTAGCACCTTTAAAAAAGTATTAGTTAGTAAGATCAACCAAATAAGAGATAAGGCACTGAGGTCCATCCATATCCTGAGATTAGAAAGGCCAACACTATTCTATAAATACAGAGCCCTTCAATATAAAACATGCCAAAACAATACTTTTAAGAGGCTTCACGTTTCAACAATATCACCTACAAACTCTGAAACAGCACAGAAAGATAGATGTTAAAATATTTTTCAGAAAAGATTTTTTAAAGATGCTCCTCTGTTTGGTGAAAACTCCTTTTATCAAGCAGGTAAACACGGTAAACAGGGACAGTGTCTGCTCACAGCCGGCTAACCCCACGGCAGAAGAGCACTGAACGCTCACCTCTTCTAGGCTGGGGAGCGAAGAAGAAGACACTGTGCGAGACGACAGTGGATGAAATGGCTCTTGACCAACAGCGTGTTGATGGTTCTGGATGTGTATGAAAGGGTTCTGCGGTGGCCTGGGAGGCAATGGAGGTAGGCCATAGGGAAAGCCCGGCCCTATTAAATGATTCTGCTGCAAGTTAGCAAAATTCCATGCTCCTTCCGGAGCCAGGTATTTCAGAGGAGGGGGGGCAATGTGTTCAGATGGCAACGAGTAAGGGGAGCCAAAGAGCTGAGGTGGGAGGCGCTGAGGGAATGCCGGGCTGTTGGCTACTTCGATGTCTCTGCTGTTGTCATTAAGGTTAGCAAAGTGGCTACTGTGGTCTGTGGAGGAAGGGGGAGACGCAGCCGCTGGTGGGCTTCTAGGCTGAACTTGTCTGTACTGCAGAAGTCTTGACTGGGGTGGTGGCATTTCAGCTGGCTCTCCAGTGTCACCTTGATCCCGATGGGACAGCTCTCTGAGTAAGTCTTGAAACCTACACGGAGACAGAGAGTATGAGGGAAGGCAAAGGAGAGTCCCCACTACATTAAGGAGAGCAGAGTCAACCATGAGTGTCATTTCTGCAAACCAAGTCACAGGACCTAATTAGGTTTGGCATTAATTAATCCAAAACCAAGTTCTGGCACCCAAGAGTTACTGAACTGGAGCTACTTAGGAAAGAGGTCAATTACCTAATTGCTTTTAGGTTTTTTGGTTTTTTTTAAACCTTTGAATGAAAAGATCCATTCTTCTCTCAACATGAAAACAGAAAGGGAAAGGGAGATAGCTCAGCAAATAAAGATGCTGGCCACCAAAATTTGGCAATTAAAGTTAAGCCCTTATAGACACACTATAGAAGAACCAACTCCCCATAGGCTGTCCTCTGATCCCACATTCACACACACACACACACACACACACACACACACACACAAACAGATGGATAGATAGATAAACAAAATTCAGTAAGAGGCTGGAGAGATGGCTCACCCGTTAAGAACATTTGCACTCTTACAGAGGTCTCAGCACCCAGGTGGTGGCTGACAGCCCCCTGTCAATTCTAAGCGAGCCAATGCCCTACTCTGGCTTCCTCGGGGACCAGACATGCACACAGTACACAGACCACACATGCAGGCAAAACACTCATACACAGAAATTAAAAAAAAAAAAAATCAATCAAAATAAAAAAGTGTGTACTTTAAAAATAGAAATTAATGTTAAAACAAAACAACAATGGGTGTTGTTCAGAGAGGATGAAGAAGCAGTTCATAGTAGTCAAATGATGCTGGCCACAAATGCAGTAAGTTAGGCATGAACCCTGAGATCACCTACAGATCCAGAAAGGTAGATATCTACCTGCTAGGTAGAAAGCTAATAAGATGTTTATACTTTTTAAGTTTTAACTACAAATTTATTTCTGTCCTTACTCTTTTATTTACTAAGTAAACAAACAAACAATAAAACACCCAACCCTGGTAACAGGGTTTTTTTTGTTTGTTTGTTTGTTTGTATAACAGATCATAAAGCAAAAGCTAGAGTTGTAGATCATCTAGACCCAGATTTGTATGAGAGTACATTCTAAATTCTCTGTATTTTAGAGTCAACTAAGAGAACTCTGTAGTAACTGCCAACAAGGCCCACGACAGGGTTACTTGAGAACGCATTTGAATTTGAAGCTAGAGGCTACGGTGAGGTAGACGGTGAGCAGGTCGAGTTCAGGGCTGGCCCTGGCCTGCTGGAATACCTTGAGAATGTTGTCTCTGTTTCATCGTCAGCCCTGCCGGCGACTTTCCACTCTGCCCTCACTGGTGGCTGGTGGAGACCAATGGGAGTCTGGGGGAGATGCGGGAGGTGAGGATGGTGATGGTGTGAATACGGGATGCCGCTCTGGCTCAGATAGGCATGGTGCTCACTCCACTGCTGCAGCCGCGCCTGCTGCTGCCTCAGTGTCTCCAGAGCTACACTTCCATGCACCCGATCTGTAGAAGTGAGTGTGAAAGAGCATTTGTCCATTTGAAGCTTCAAGTTAATTTCTGCAAAGACTTTTACATCCAGATTTTCTCCACAAAGACAAAAAAAAAAAAAAAAGGCTACAATTTAGTTGGGTAAATGTCCCAAAGCCCAGAGCATTAGTGCTGCCGTCCCTCCTTTGTGACAGTGTGAAGGATGTCAACTGGATACTTACTATGCACATATGTACAGATAATACTTGAAGCCAAATCTTATTAAACTAAATGGTTGGGTCTTCTGGCATTATCTGGAGACATGAGTCAATCTTGGCCTAGACTAATACTGTATAGGACATGCCATGTTCGGCAAATAACCTGGGAACTCTGCAGATTCAACATCATGACAGGCAAGCTTACCCAAAGCTTCTTCTATAGGCAATCCTGGAGAGCTCTCATCAACAAAGTTGTTCAAAGGTGATGCCAGGATGGGGCCAGGCTGTGCGATGGCTCTCAGTGGACTGTGGCCGTCGGGCAGCCCAGGAGGCGGCGGCTGCTGCTCAGGACCCACAGCCTCTGCAGCGGGAGACTGTGGTCGGTGAGCAACTGCATTATTGAAAAATGCATTGGTGGGCGCCGCCTGAAATGCAGGAGAGAGTTGAGGCACTGGCTGCGGGGCCTGTGGAGGTGCCTGGCTCTGCTGCTGGACCACCTGATTTGGCTGGGGTGCCACCTGATTTGGCTGGGGTGCTATCTGATTTGGCTGGGGTGCCACCTGATTTGGCTGAGGTGCCATCTGATTTGGTTGTTCAGGCAAATTATTCTGCGGCTGATTTAACAAGGTGTGCTGCTGGGAAATGGGAAAAGGCGGCCTGGGGAGCTGAGGAAGCGGGTGAAAATGGCGGCTGGGGATTGCATACTGTGTATGTGGCGCAGGAAGGGGGAGATTTATGTGTCTTGGGTTGAGATTATCTTTTCGAGGAAACTTAGTGTTGGAATAAACAACACCAGGACGGGATTCAGGACTTCTGTTTTGTGGATTTGATTCCAAATCAACCTGGAGGAGGGGAAAAGAAAAGCATTCTTTAAACTGCAGAATCCCCAAATTTGGTGGCTTTTCATCCTTTCCCAACAATACCCCACCTGGAGATTATATAACAAGCTCTTTCAGTAGTGGTGAGAATTGTAGGTACAACTCAGCTACCTTCTGACAATCAAGTAAGAGCACATATTCTCATAAATTAAAAAAAAATGACAGGAAACATGGCATATTAAATTTGAGTCTACCATTTGAGCTGCTACCATTTTATTAGAATGGCCACTCTAATCCCTGCTACACTGTTTTCAATTTCACAGTTTCTCCCTTAGAAAGAGAAACATTAATTTTCTTCAGACATAAATCAATAAAATGTGCTTTCCCACTGATTTATGTTTTGATATATCTAATCTACTCCAAACAAATCAACATTAATAAAAACCATGTCTCTAACAATTTTCAAGTGGAAAAATGGGTACCATGACATCTTCATAGAACCACAATGGCAGCTAACTTTTGTCATAGTCTGATATTATTCTTTCTCTTTAATATTGTGGAGGGCCTACTAAGTACACTGTGCTTGATTCTGAAGACTGAAAAGCAACATGGACATAAAGTCTAAGCAGCATTCTTGTCCAGCCCTTTTCAAAAACAGCTTGCCAATGCCTGGCTATAGGTTCTATGTGAACACATGAGACACTGAAAAGTGGGGGTTCTGTGAGATATTAGGACTAAGAAACGTAATGGCTTCCATCGGAGCTGAACACTCCAAAAGGACCGGGTGCTCTAGGGAAGAGAAGGATACTCTCACAAACTGAGCTGATTAACCCAAGGCTGAGAGAACAGCTGCACAGCAGATGTGGGGTTCACATTTTCTCTTCAGAGCTAGAACTTTGGTTCTTTACATGGTGGTTTCCCACTCTTGATGTCAATTATATTGATTTACTCAACACTGAGCACACATCAAGTCTGGAAGAACCACCATCGAAAGGGTCTGAAGTTAGAGAGCATTGCTATCTTAAAACTCGAGGCTGACTGTACATGCTGTGAAAACCAAACAGTAATGTGAGGCTCGTCTTTTCCAGCTGCTAAGCCACTCCACCAACTGTTGTATCACCTTGTAAGTTTCAGTGCTAAAATGGCCAGTGAGAACTGCAGGGCATTTGTTCTGCCAAAGTCTGCAAAGCTAAACAGGGTAGCCAAGAAGATGGGGCTGAGTGGGGAGGAGCTGGGTCCTGACATGAGCTAGGAATCCTGACTGAGACATCAGTTGGCCGCAATGCCAATCACACACTGAGAGCAGCCACATCCCATCACTTACGCCCTTGGGTCCTTGAAAATCAGGCCCGGCCTTCCTAAGCAGTTGCTGTACATGTCGTTCACTCCTCAAAACCTAACTGAGGGTCTTCATAAGTAAACATTTCCTCATACCACCCAGAATCTTGTGGACAAAGAAGCTCTGTTAGCCAGGGACACAACTCTCCAAAAGACACGGTTGATATTCACGCTCTGACCACAAACATGAGGCTGTGGTTGTTTATGGCTAAGTTGCTGTTTTAAATGGTCCCACACTTGTGACTTTGATATACACAGGAAGCTCATGACCACATATTCTATGGTCTTGAAATGGAGGTGGGGGTGGAGGAGGCTGCAGAAGGATGTTCTCAGACACCAGTGTTTGAGAGGGTGTGGAAAGATAAAACACAAGTCAGGAGCCTGCAAAGGAAGCAGTAGTAGCAGACACAGTAGGAGGAAGCATGTTTCTAGGTGCTGGTTTCTAGGTGCTATCAAAATTAGAATCAAGACAGCTAAGTGCCTATCCTGGCACTGTCTTTAAATGCTATCCAATAGCCATGTTTTATTTTCTTTGTATCCTGATGTTTTGCTTTGGAGCCCAGGAAACAAGAAAAAGGTACTCTAAGCTCTGTTTAATTTGGTGCCTTGGTATTAAGAGTGCATGACAGGAGAGGAACTGGGTGACAGTGGCAGGTGCATACTGCTTCAGACCCTGCAGTTACTTCACTTTCCCTGTGGTGCCCCTCTGGCTGCCTCCCTCACACTACAGTCTGTCCTACGGCCTGTCAGTCAGAGATGCTCCTGGGACACTTGTGACTGGAGACAGGACAGCTGCTCCAGCAGAGGATGAAGACCTACATTAGAAGTCTTAATCCAGTAGTAGGCACTTAAAGACCCAACTTAGACTAGTTTATGGCCATCAATCATAGACCTCAAAGGGAAGTGAGACCATATAGAACTCTAGGAGATCACAACTTGAGGACTCATGAAAAGAAGTGAGATGGGAATGTCTTAAGACAGAAGGTCATGTAACAGAGAGGTGCAGGAAGAAGAAATGCTGTATTAAAGAAAGTAATAAAAGTAAGACAGCCAAATGCTGACCACCCCAGAACTGAGCTGTGTGAGACAGAAGCAGAGAGCTAGGTCTAGCCTGTGCCGGCATAGGGAGAAACAAAAACAAGGCGTTAGGGTTGAAGGTTGAAGAATGTTTATCTGCTGTCTGTCCACCCATCCATCCTTCCTTCCTTCCTTCCTTCCTTCCTTCCTTCCTTCCTTCCTTCCTTCCTTCCTTCAGTGGCACTAAGCATTGTACCAGGGTCTTATGTGTGCTAGGCCAACATTCACTACCACTGAGCTACAGCCCCAGGAGGAAGCGTCTTCTGATAATCTGCTAGGCTAGAATGCCTACACAGCAAGCAGGGCGGGAAGGATTGGTGAGCAGAAGAGTTTATAGTGCAGAGAAGGGTAAGAACATGTAGTCAGTGAGGCAGCTGAACCAGGGGAGGCAGTAAACTCCAGAGGATTTCATCAAAGGCTGGGACAGCAAAGCAAAGAGGCCCAAGAATGTATAAAAAGTGAGATTCATTTTCATCAACTGATGATGGTGGTGACAGCAGTCATCTCCACGTACTGAGGTAACAGGCTTGGGAAGAACCACTGAGGAACATGAACAGAGGAGATGAGTACTGCACAAGAGTTGGGTAGCCAAGCCCTGCAGACAGTAGAACACATGAGTTTCCAGCCACTCACATGGTCCTCTCTAACCTGCTCCAACACAAAAGCATGAAAGGCAGACAAACAGGCAGACATAAAGGTCAATACAAAGAGGACAAGGCCAGGTACCAGGGAAGTCACTGCCACAGTCCTTCCTTATCTAAGGCCACTGTCAATGAGACATCTTCTTTATCATAAGGAGTCTATAAAGTCAAGTCTATTGCTGAAATAAAAAATATCTGAAGAAGGGAATGGAGACATGATGGTTCAGCAGTTATCCAGGCTCAATTCCCAGCATCCACCTGTTAGCTCACAACCATCTGTGACTCCAGTTCCAGGAGCTCTGATGGCTCATCCAATCTCCACAGGTACACATGTGGTACACATACATACATGCAGGCAAAAACACTTATACACATAAAATGAAATAAATCTTTAAAACTTAAAAAGAAAGAAAGAGAAAAAGAATCTGAAGAGATACACCCATGCAAAGGAAATAACATAATGGCAGACAATGGGAAAGGACAAAGGGGGCACAGCTCACTGAATTACTCTGAAAGAATATGCATAAGAGATTCAGAAAAGCAGGAGATGCTCTGGGACAGTCAGACCCTCCCCCAGCCCCCAGAATCACTCTCAGTCAATTAAGCAACATACCTGTTTGGGTTCTGTAGGCTTTTTCTCTGGTGTTCGGATCTTACTAATTTCAGGTCCAGGGTTATTTGTATCAGTTTTACCTAAGAAAATAATTTAAAACCTCATCAATTTTTGCCAGTGAATGTGACATTTCTAGTGACCATTCAACACTAGACAAAGCAGAAAAGTTCAGACATCATGAGCTCGCTGTTAAGGCTTTACACTACTGTGTGCATTCTAGTCCTCCATTTTCAGAGCTGCAAAATGGAAGAAGTTATAAATGAAAAATGACAGGGCAAACAACTTGAAAATAGCAAATAAAAAAAGAAAATGGTCCACTCACCAGGAATTTACAGTCTCATTTTTTAAAAACTAGACACATAAAAGGCCTTGGCATTCCTGCCTGTTTACAAAGGTTCAACATTTTATTCAGTTGTAAATGTAATTAAGCAAAAATCTAAATAATGTATCAACCCAATTTACTGAAGAAATCTAACCTGACAGTGAGAGTTAAAATCTAGAGGAGACTAGAGGGCAGACGTGGACACTGGATTCCTGCCTGTCTCTCTTTGGCCTTTTGCTTCCCTCCTCCCATAAACTGAACAAACACACATGTTGTCACAATGTACTGTGCGGCCACAGGTCCACAGCAATGGGACAAAGCAAGGATGGGCTGATCTGTCAAAACTAGGAGTCAAAACACATCTTTCCTTCTTAGAGACTGTTCACCTCAGGTAGTGTCACAGTGACAGTTAACACGCGGTGAATAAAAATATTCTAAAAGAAATCTAAGTTATAGTTTGTAAACATTTTAGGCATAAGTAGGCCATGGATTACAGAGAAAGCAAAATTATGTTTTTCAAACATGATTATAGTAGACTAGACTAACTTCTCAAGAGGGAAAAGCTTTACTCTGTAAGAATTAAACAAAGGGCCTGACTGGGCACTTTCTGACAAATGCCCCAGCAGCAGCAGTACAAACTGATGTCAAGAAATGAGAACGGTGACACCCCAGGCTAAAACCAATGGATGGCCAGAAGAGTAAACAGTGTGTAAGAAAAACTAGGCAAGCTAAAGGGTAAAGCGGCAAAAACTACCAAAGCCAAAACACAGAGACAACAGGGTCTCTCTACAATGTAGTCCAAGTTAGCTTGGATTTTATAATCCTCTGGCCTCATTCTTCCCAGTGCTAAGATTACAGGCAAGCACCACCCACCCAATCTATGGTTCTATTTTAAGAGAAATTACAAAGTATATTGAACTAAGTAAAAATACAAAAATAACATATCAGAATCTGGAATGTATTAACAAGAAAAACAGTTACACTAAAAATCATTTAAATCAAGCTTCTACCCTACAAAATATGTCAAAGGCTTTACACCTAAATTCCTTTAAAATGGTGAAAGAAATTAAGACCTAAAAAGATAGGGACATGTATATTCTATCCATAGACCCAGAGGCTTAAGTCTTCCACACTGACATAAAGACCTAATATAATCCAAATCGGTGGTATGGCGGTAAGCTGGTGGTGGGAACAGGGATGCCTCCAATCAAAAGCCCAGCTGGTTAGTTCTTGAGTTTTTGTGGTTGGTTAGTTGTTTGTTTTAAGATAAGCTGATTCTGCACTGTTTATGGAAAACAGCCTGGACTAGAAAATTTTGAAGAAAATGGAAGTGGGAGCACTTAGACTTCCTGTTTTCCTAAGCTGGAGTACTCAGGCCTCAGGCCTAGCACGAACACACATATGTGCCAATGAGAAAGAGCTGATTTTAGCTTTGAGGCAGCTCAGTGATGAGAAAAAAGAGCTTTCTATAGACATCTTAGAGCAAATGACCACAGACATGCAAAACAAACCAGCTTACAGGATCTGTGCCTCAGGCCTCACCTCACAACACACACTGCATCAGAGCTGAAGCAACAAGGTTTCTAACAGGATTGTGACCTACCATTTCGATTTTGCTCCTGTTGATCCTTCTCTGTGTGTTGATTCTGTGGCTGGCCTAGGCTGACAGGTGGGTGATGTCCAAGACCATAAGGGATCGGTGACCCACGTCCATGTGTGTGTAATAGGTTCATATTGTAGGCCATTGCTGCCTGGTGTGTAATAATCCGAGGATCAACTGCAAACCTACCCTGGTACCCTGTCCACGGCACCTAATTATTCCAAGAAACAAAGTAATTGAACTGAGTCATGTTTCTGAACACAAACTGATACAGTGTTGCAGATTAGCAAAAGCAACTACACAGAGATGACACTTTCACCCACTACCATGCCCATCACTCTAACAGCAACAATGGGTAGAATTGCCATTAAGTCCTTACTGGTCAAAACCTGGCTCTCAAAACCCTTAGCAGTTAGGGAAAATGGAACATTGAATTTTGTTAGAAAAAACGGGGGGGGGGGGGGAGTTTAGAAAATGAGGACTTGAAACTAGTACTTGTTCCTCAAGGTATCAAAGCAGTATATACTCCTGAACCATTTCCCTTCCACATAGAGGCTCATGTCACAGATTATCCTGAAAATGATATTCTGATTGGGTCTAAGGTTGGAGGAGGAAACTAAGGACTCTCAACTCAAAGAGTGGGTACTCTAATCTTAAGTGAGCGACAATCATTCAATGTTCACTCACAGTAGGCAAAACTCAGACAGGTAATTGTTTTAATTAATGCTTCTGATCAACTCTGCCTTAAATCACAAGTCAGGAGAGCTTGCCTAGAAATACAAGATCGTTAAAGGGATGACAGTGACAACTGCTGCTGTCACTGTTTTAACTGCAGGACATAGACCCTCAGAGATCTTATATCCTAAAAGCATCTCTGCCCTAGTAAAATGAAATAGAAACCCTAACAGACAGTCCATTTAAAGCAGACCATGTATCATGTTGCCAGGCTGTCCAGACAGAAATAGCTACAATCAGAAGCATCTGAGGTGAGGCGAGAAACCCTCACCTCTGACAATTCCTCTGCTTGGCTGCCAGGCTGTGATCTACCACAGGATGAGAATGCTTACAGTTCAGCAGTTCTCTTGTGGGTACAGGCAGGAGTGTCAAAGCACTCTGACCTCTCACTGAAATTACCTCACCAAAACCAAATAAACAGTTTCCTAGGCTAAAACTTTTAAATTTAGAAATATTCATGTATTTACAAGTTAAAAATAACCACCAAACATTTCAAAAAGGAAAAAAAAGTGAATTTATGAATCAGATGGAAAACCTCTTCTCAGAATTCAGTAGCGTGGCACTAATGTTTCATACGGTGTGGGATTGCGCAGACCAATTCAGACCCAAGAGAACTGAAGGTCTCTGGCTCCCCAACAATCCCACTGCTTAGGAACAGTTCATGACTGAGAAGGAAATGCAGAAGACAAACCAGAAACATCAGTTAAACCATTCTCCTCATAGGACAACATTTTAGAAAAATTCAAAGGCTTCTGAATCAAAACAGGAGACCCACAGACTTCTTTGTAGTCTCTAATAAACTAATCAGTTACACATAATAATACAAATCTCTTGGTCATTCCAAAACTTAATAGTTAAACGTGAGTCACTTTATGGATGCTGGAAAGGCAAAACTGAAATAAATGTGGTGGGCATAGCTCAGTAGTAACCGCTGAGCATTCATGAGACCCTCGGTTCCATGCCCAGCACTGAAAAGCAAAGGTTGGCCAACATTCATTGGACTGCCGCTATTTATTTAGGAGAAAGAATTTGAAACATTCACTTACAGGTAAAGGCACCGACATAACTACATTCCCTCCATAGACAGCAGGTACGTAAAGAATACTAGTCCCAGTGTGAGGATCTATTCTTTGAACAGGGCTTGGAGATTTCCCCAAGTTTGGGTGCGGTCCAAGAGGGGGTGGAGGAGTATATGCTCTAATAGGATTGCCAATAAGTACGGAAGGATTGGGCTGAACTGAAAAACAAACAAACAAAAAGGAGACTCAATAGCTGTACATATTGACCTAGACAGAAATGCTCTCATCATCCAATAGCAAGAACGCATGTCCCAGGTGAACCATCATGTCCCTCCACCAAAGGAGTGTGCAGAATGAAGCTCGGGAGCACAGCCGCTCCACAGTGCTCTCGAGCTCAGCTGCAGCAGTGCGGAGGATGCTCTCCAAAGCCTGCAGTGCTAACTTGTGAGAAGCTGGAAATGAGTCTTCAAGACAGAGAACCACGACTGAACAACTCCAAACAGCAGCCTCAAGACTAGAACCGGCAGCTCCTGAGGATCAGGTCCTGACTTGCCGTGTACAACTTGGGATATAACTACACAGGGAGTGAAAGTTACACAAGTATGACCACTCAATATCGTCCTAATAAACTTTATCTTGAAACAATTATAGGACAGAAATACCCCATGAACACTTACGTTGTATAAAAGGCTATGCGTGCTGGTTGCTACAATCCGGCCACTTTTCAGAAATTAATACATTGTCATGAAAGAATATAGAATTCACTAAGAGTACAAAGCTTGTATTTGTATATGCCTAAGAGATTGGGGAGGGGTGTAAAGGACGGGAAGAGGAGATAGGAGGACAGACAGACCTTCTCATGGCATTTTTTTTCTTAATTAAGTCTTTCAAAAGCAAGCTTTTCTGGGGTTAGCTTTTCTACTCACCAATTCCATCATTCTGGAAATGATCATTCTGGGGATGATGGAGGCTTTTCACCTTTAAAGACAAAAACAAATACATGATTAAATAACCTAAGCATGTTTGAACATTAGAGAACAAAGTGCCCCTAAGCATATGTAAATGAAATATAAGTACCCACAATTAATATTTTTAAAGTACAAGGCTATAGTCAGGAACTATTCCAACCGTGTCAAGCCAACATACTTTGTGTCCATGCCTTCAGGCAATGTTGCTGCATCTTCAGTTTTCTGCTTCAAAACTAATGACATCTAAAATGCTTTTCTGTTTTCTATTTTGAAGATTATTTTATTGGTCTGTGCATGCGTGCATGAACAGAGTTATAGGCGGGTGCTTAGGCATAAAGATTAGAGGAGGGATTCAATCTCCTGGAGCTTAATTTACAGGAGTTTGGGAGATGCCAGGCTTACTACAAGGGGGTATGATGCAAACTCTCATCCTGTGATTGTGCAGTTTCTCGGCTTCTGAGCTTGCTCTCTAGCTCCTGTTTTAAGACAGGGTCTCATGTAACCCAGGCTGGCCTCAAACTGGCTAGGTAGCCAAGGATGACCTTGGTCTTCTGATTCTTCTGCCTCTACTTCCTAAGTGCTTGAATTTCAGGTATGGCCCCATGCCCACTTTTACTTGGTGCTGGGGTGGAACTTTGTGCACATTGAGAGATGCAAGCTCTGCCACCAGAGCTACATTCCCACCCTCAAACTCTTTTTAACAAATTTTGGGTTGGTCTGTTTTTTTTATGTTGCCTGATTGGCCTGAAACTTGCTAATAACATGGGTTGGCCACAAACTCATAGTGACTCTCCTGCCTCTCCGCCTTCCAAGTTGCAATGAAATATGCCATCAATACAACTCGAATATATGTCTATCCCATGGTAACATCCCTAAAATTGTTCTAAAACTGAAATGACAAAACATAAAAGTTGTGCTTCAAAAAGGAAATCTCAAGTGTTCTACTCAAGAAGACGAGAAACATACTAATGCAGTTGGATTTTTGTTCTTTAGTATGATTCATAGTATCTCAAAGAATTCAATTTTCTCTGAAAAAAAAGCAAAAGACCCTAATGATTTTGCAAGAGACTTAGTTAATTGCTAGGAGGCAGTTTGGCAATAGAGATCAGAAGACCCAAGACATACAGAGACTTTAATACTGTAATTGCACTTCCAGGAATTGACACAAATGAAATAATCTGGGCACAGATGTTCCTCATCTCTATGTGTGATAGATGCTTAAGAGATCCAAACACCCATCCCAGGGGCCTTTATTAAATAAGCAATGACACCCAGAGTCGTATGGTGATGCATTAGTCTGCGTTAGATGATCACGCTCACCGAAGAGAAATGATATAGGGGTATCATTTCTAAAACCACAAAGACCTGGATTCTGCCAACTACCTGCATCAGTGAGGAACCATTCTTCCCAGGGCATCTAAGAGCTCTGTCAGCCCAACAGCCCCGGCACAGTCTGAAAACCCAGACCTGAGGAATGAAGCAAGCCAGTCCCAACCAAGCTGATAGATCCATGTTCTTTTAAGTCCCTGTGCTGATGATGGTGTTGAGGAGCACTGGGAAGCTGATACAAAGGAAGCCATACTGAGGTTCATCTTACTTTTAAAGTGGGCAGCTTGCTAGCTGACAGACAGGACTCTGTACTATGTGATAAGCTAAAGGCAAAAGCAAACCAGGTCCAGTCACACAAAGAGTGTCATGTCCTAAGATCTAATCCCACAGTCAATGCAACTCAAGGAACAGAGCGACCTCCACACTTTGATTTACTGTGTAACCGTAAACAGCAGATTTGCTTGGTTTGGGCAAAATATAGATTGGTAGCTTATAACCCAAACTGAATGTAACAGTCAGCTAAAGATAACTATGTGCAGGAGTTATTCTACAATAATTCATTTCATCTGACAATAAACCTCAGCATGCATGCTCACAGCCACTAAGATGCTAATGTGGGATCTTTATAACCAAATGCAGCTCCCATCTTTTATATCTATAAACAAATTAATTTGCATCAGCTATCATCCATTTATGTCTTTACCTTTTTCATCACTCATTCTGTTCCCCCCCCCTTATTCATTCAATAAATGTTTAATAATTTGGAGGACAAGAGATGGCACAAGGGTTAGGAACATATACTTCTCTTGCAAAGAACCCGAGTTCAGTTCCCAACACCCAACTTACAACTACCCGTTAACTCCAGTGCCAAGGGATCAGACAATCTCTTCTAGCCCTCACAGGCACTGCATTCTTGTGTACAAACCCATACATATGTACACATACACACAATTAAAAAACAAAAATAAAGGCTGGAGCCAAACATGGTAGCATACAACTTTAATCCCAGCAGCACTCAGGAGACAGAGCAGGCAGACGAAAGAGAGTTGATGCTAGCCTAGTATACATAGCAAGTTCCGGTGATACACAGTGAGATCCTATCTCAAAAATAAAATCTATCTGTCCATCTATCTGTCCGTCTGTCTATCTATCTGTATATGTGTGTGTTATGGGGGAGGGTGTAGTGATTATCCTCTCCCCCCCCATCTCATAGGGAAGCCTGCTATAGTTTGGATCTGAAATGTCCCCTAAAGACTTGACCCTCAGCAAGTGATGCGCCTGTAAAAGGAGGGACTGAGTGGGAGATCTTCAAGTCATGCCTTGGGGGAATCTCTGGGATCTGGTCCTTCCTCTTTCTGTTCAGTTTTGCTTCCCAATTATGAAGTGGCGGGTTCCCCCAGGACAAGCAATGTCTGCCCCAAGCAAAGGGGCCAACTGGTCACAGACTGAAACCTCTTAAATTGTGAAACAGAACAACCTTGACACTTTGTAAGTCAATGGTACTCAGACTTTGCTACAGCCACATAACACATAGTTTCCTCACTGGCTTATAAAAATATACTTTTCTCAGATGGGGTATCATATACATATCCTTAGCACTTTATAGGTCAATGGTACCAGGTGCTCACTACAGTCATATAATGCAGAGCTACCTTGCTGATCTAGAAAATAATGCATTTTTCTCAGATGGAGCATCACATAGCCCAGGCTAACCTGAACTTACAACATAGCCAAGAATAACCTTGAGTCAGATCTTCTTGCTTCTTGCCTCCCAAACACTAGGATATCAGGCACATACATCACATAAAGTACTTCAAACATCATTATAGTCAGATATTCTTTTAGGCACAGAAGCCAGGCAATAACTAACACAGGAAAAGCCCAGCCCAGCTGAGCTAGCTTGGGTCTCATTGTTGTTACTTATTTTGTTTACATTTTCTCCAACCCTCCTGACTCTGTCACTCAGTAATGTCCTCAATAAGAAGCCCACGGTGTGTATCTGACTCCATCTCCTGCTCTGCCCTCCTGACATCAACCATCCAACATCTGCCTCAAAAGGACTCGGGGCTAGCTTGCTTATCTATGCTTCTAGCATCTAACACATGGCACACAGAAGCAACTCATTTGTGCAGAATGCTTTACCTGCCAATAACACCAAAAGACAGAAGCAAACCAGCATGTTTTAATTAAGCTCCAACATATGACTGTGCACTAACAGACTCCTTTTAAGCTTAGCCCCTATTTAGCTAAAAGAACTTCGAAGTATTAAACCATTCATTATTGCTCACATGTTAGGTATAAGGAAGACCAACGCTAATGTACTCTTTAAATTCAGATAGCAAGCTTATTGTTTTATAAAGTCACCACAGACTGCAGTAAATCCTGCACGTGCCAGTGTCAGAATCTGCTCTTCAAGATGCTAAATACAAGAATTTTTTTTTCATACACTGGAGCAAACAAGCCAGCTGTCTTTGCTCAAAATAACTATGGCTCAAAACTGAAATTGGCCTTGACCTCCTCCTACCCCAGCTCTACCCATTCCAAGCAGGCTGATTCCGACTACAGAACCATTTCATCTTCAAGAAACCAGCAAGTTGTCTCAAGTAGGTCCAAATACCACTTGAAATAAAACAGTTGCTTTTCTTTATGCAAAAATCGTTTTAAATGTAATTCCTGTACAGACAAGCTTTATATAAACATGCTTTTAAGTGTGTCACTGGGGATGGTAAAGTGGATCAGGAGGTGAAGGAAATTTGCTCCAAGACAGAACTGACTCCCCCAAGTTGTCCTTTGGCCTCCTAATCTATGTGTGGCATAGGTGTTTCACTCACTCACACACACACACACACACACACACACACACACACACACACACACACACACACGTTAATCAATGTTTTTGGATATTTTTAACAAAAATAAAATGTGTAATGTGTAGCAACCCTTTAAGCTGTGCTTTTCTTCACATCAGCTGCCAGCTGCGCCTTTCAAGCAAGGAATGGCGGGAGAAAAAGGGTTCCGCAGGTTTTCAGCTACCCTCACACATTTGGAGGCAGTCTGAACAGTAAGCATGGTCCCCACCAGGCTGTGCTGTCAGCCATCCACTCAAGTCTCAGGAAAGTTCCCTGCAAATACAGCCGGCCACCAAAAGTGACCTCTAGTTCCAATGCTGTAACAGCCAGCCTTTACCTTGGGTGGTGACCGCTGCTGTCCGCTACTGTTTCCTGAATGCTGCAGTCGTAAAGCCCGGGGGATAAATTCAGGAGCCAGTGGATTCAGCACATAAGTCTTCTTGAGTTCTAAAGCCTCTAACTGTGCCTTGATCTGTTCAAACGTGATCCCGTGCAAGCTATGGTTCTCATGACACAGGGCAATAAACCGCTCCCAAAACTTCCTGCAGAAAAGATTCAGAAATTCAGGTTACAGACACAGGTAGATGAAGGTAAGTAACTAAAGATGATTTCAAATTCTGCCCACTGCCCCACAGTGGACACCACTAGTAACTTTAATTTTTTTTTAAACCTATTTTTAATGAGGGTTCTTAAACGCTTTAACCTTTCTTGTAGCCCACCACCCACCGGAAGTAGTGGAAAAGAAAGGATACAGTGAAGTAGGCCTGTTTAGAAAGATTTTTCGGAGCAACTCCCATCTGTGTTGTCTGGAAATCAGCAGTTCAATTCATAGGTTAGTAGCAACAGCTCAATCTACTCAAAAACACTTTATGGATGCACCAGCAGTCTAGTTTGGTAGAGTCAGGATAGTAAACACTACCTAGAGACAACCAGGCCCCAGCCTTGGCTCGAGTCAGCAGGAGGGACCAGGAGGGACACCAGGGGAAGTTCTCACCTGTGCCTCTCTCGGAGAAACGACGATCAATAAAGCATTCTAAAAGCTAGTTCTCTAAGTAACCCTAGTTCTGTCTCTGTCACTGTCTGATGACAAAACCTGCAGTACACCACCAGGAGGTTTTTGGTATGTTTCTCTCTATGAAGTCCCAACAAATATAGCTCCACTACTCAATATAAGACAGACCAATACATACGTGTTATTAACAAAAAATTCCATAATCACATATCCATAATCACTTCCTTTCACAGGCTTACTTTGTAGAACATCCTTTTACCTGTGTCTGCTTCAACAAAACCTTCCTTCTTGAGTCTGCCTTCGTCTTTCACCTGTGTCCACTTTAGGAAAACACTCCTTTCATGTGTTTGCCTCAACAAAACACCATCCAACACAACTGACTCTCCAAAGAACCCTAAGTTTCCACTTCAGTCCACTTCAAATCCTTAAGGCAGTTTTATTAAGGCATTTATCTAAATAAAATGCAGATAGAATCTTTCTCAATAGCAAAAGTATAGACAACCTAGGAGCGTGCCGTATACAAGACCATAAGAAACATTGGCTCATCCACACTAATACAGAATCATGTGTTTGTGAACCATGTAATGAGGCTTTGAAAACTGAGAGTATCCCAACTTGTAGAAAATCTGTACTTCTAGTCTTATACACACATATGCATACACATATGATGTACCTGTAATGATACATGAATATATACACATCTACAAACAGTTATGGTCCACACACACTAGTCACACCACACTGCATAAATGAAGTGATGGGTTTTGCCAAACAATGTCATGGCTCCCCTTCCTGATATGTGTATATATCTGATATGACAGTCATTTGATGGTAACAGCATCCAAAACTGCCTTCCTCAGAACTCACTGGTAAACAACCAATGGACTGTATCTATATACTACATACATAGAGAATTAAGATGTATATTCATATTAGTATGAATTATATTTAGAAGGAGCCTTGTAATGGGCTAAGGAGAAGACTCAGTTGGTAAAATGCTTGCTACATAGCATGAAAACTTGAGTTCTGAACTACAATACCCTTATGAAGAAAAAGGCTAGGGTGTAGCCTGTAATCCAGGAGGATCTGTGGAGCTGGTGAGGTGGGATGGGTAGAGGAGCACTTGGCCCACCGAGTGTCTAACACATCAGATGGCACAATGGCTTGCACCTGGCTTCTCATCTCTGTAGGCACCACATATGAATGGCACATACATCAAGACACATAAACAAGATGGAAAGTGAGCAAGACATTTTGTCAGACTTCCACAAATACAAATACATATGTGCACACACGTGTGAGCACGCATACACACACACACACACACACAGAGAGAGAGAGAGAACGAGAACACCTACATATGGTAGATTCAGGACATAAACTGGAGTCATAAAGAAAATAATCCACATGAGGATTCTCGAAAATAGCCAGCTACTCATATATTTTTCTCTTAGAGATACATGTCATAAACACAACTTATAATATCAACTAAGTGCTTAGAGCTAAATAAATTATGGAAAATATAGAGTCTGAAAAATTAGGCAAAATAAGCCAACCTCAAAAAAATGAAGAATCTAGATTTAAGAGAGAGAGCACAGATAGAGACAGAGCAACTGGCCCTGGCGGTGTCATGGTCATCTTTTGTTTTGTTGCACATTCTATGACATGTAAGTAAAAGCCAGAGGACCACTTTGTGACAATGCTCCCCCACCCCCCAGGGTTTATGTGGCAAAGGCCTTTACTGGCTGAACCATCTTGCCTCTCCCAAAATTTTTATTTTTAAAGCTGAAAATAAATTCGGTTTTCCTCTCCATAAAAGCTCTTAAAGTGTATTGCACTTCTGACTGTGTTTATGAGTGTGCGTGTAAGTTTGCATGTGTACATGTGCACACATGTGCATGTGTGCCATGGCATGTGAGTAGAGGAGGTGAGAGGATAGCCCGTGAGGTCAGCTCTCTCGTTCCTACGTAAGGATGGCGCTCAGGTCACCAAACTGGCACCGGTGCTGTCAGGGAGCCATTTCAGCAGCCTGTGAAAGTGGGGGGATGACGTGGGCATTTCAAGTGTGTTCCTGGACATGAGAACTCATGACTGGTCAAGGGCTCTGTCATCCTTGATGTGCCCCCCACACTGGCAGGCTCTACTGTGCTGAGCACTGCATTAAAGTAATGCTGGCTAGAAGGCCACTTACGTCCATACACTGGAACGCCATTTCACATATCTGAGAAACATGGCACTACTTCTCGTTTTATGTGCATGAGTGGGTGCCTGCCTGTGTGTGACTGAGTCTGTGCATGTGGACAGAGGTCAGAGGTCCACCTCAGGGGCAGCCAACCATGCTTTGGTTTGGTTTGGTTTTGGTAGGCAAGGTTTCTCACCCGTACAAAGATTTTAGGGTGGGGTGGGTATGGGAGGGATGTTCTGTAAGTTGAACAGGTAAATTGAATGGGTCCTTGTGTTTCTGGGGCAAGCACTTTCCTGACCATCTCTCTAGCTGAACATTGCTTGTAATAACTAAAAAGCATGAGCCAAAGTAAATCTGCCTTAACTTTGTATTAGCTTTGTTTCCATATATACATACATACATGCATACACACACATACAGAATAAGTATTTCTTCACTCTCCTTGGACATACTGAGTATTATGCGTGGGTCATATTCTACACATGCATTAAATGTCTATATTCAGCAAGTTAATAAAAAGTGCTAATAATGAAATTCATTCTAAGGAAGAATTCTTCCAAGGCTGTGATGTGAAAATACATCACTGTGCCTCCTGCCCCACCCCCTCCCCATCACTGTGCCTCCTGCCCCACCCCCTCCCCATCACTGTGCCTCCTGCCCCACCCCCTCCCCATCACTGTGCCTCCTGCTCCTGCCCCATCCCCATCACTGTGCCTCCTGCCCCATCCCCCTCCCCATCACTGTGCCTCCTGCCCCATCCCCCTCCCCATCACTGTGCCTCCTGCCCCATCCCCCTCCCCATCACTGTGCCTCCTGCTCCTGCCCCATCCCCCTCTCCCTGATTTCACACAGTTTTGTCATGCAGTCATTCTTTCATGAGAAATGCCTGAGTTTTGAAGTCACTCTGACAACTGTTTTGTGAACCACATAAGGCCTTCAGCAGCATCAGGCTGCCCATTTAAAATGAAAATAAACAGCTGCACTGGACAGTTGCTGGTTTGAGTAAATGGGACAGTGTGTACACAGCACACAGGCAGCGTCCAGCAGGAATGGCTGTCAGGATCAGCTGCTGCATTAATACTTACTAGCAGCGAAGGAACAAGTTTATTATATCTTTTTTGGACTAGTAGAAATTCTGCTCAAAATACTAACAAAAAGAACAAGATTAAGCTGGTGTGATACATAGGAATCACTTCTGGAAACCCCAGTGACACCCAGAATGCCACATTGCTCTCTATTAAACAGCACACAGGGTGGGAGGGTGCTGAAGAAGCCACACTTACTAAGAGTCCATTCTGACGGGACCTGGAGTCACATCACACCCTGGACTTAGCCTGTATTGCTAACTGTAATGGTTGGTTGGCAAAGCTGTTATTATTGATTTTCATCACTATCCACCTGTAAGCTGGAACCATGATTTAAACTATCCAAATGACAGAGGTGATCAACACTGCATCGTATAATCTATGCCTTGCCTCAACCGTTTGTTACTCACCAGCAAACACTTTGCTTAGCTCATGAATTAATTGCAGTCTTTTGTATACCCAAGATTCAGTTGGAAATAAGCCATCAGTGGACTTCAAACTAAAAGTCAGTCCTGCCCAACTCAACAGCAAGCCACAGGAAGAATTCTTTACCTAGCTACTTAGAGAAAGCACCAACTCATGTCAGAGAAAGACTAGAAATGCTGATCTTAGGCTGTTCAATGTAGTCTGTCTTCAGAAAAGTTAATAGCTTCTTTAACAATGTTTAAGCAGCTAAATAGTTGGGAGTTACTTCCAGGGAGAGTTCACAGTAATGTGGCTGCACATTCCATTGTGCCCATTCATCTCCCTAACAGTACAGAGCTGTTTGCCTACACATCTTCCCAGTTTATATTTACTAATCACAAACGTAAACACAAGTGGGAAAATACCACAGCATTCTAACACTAACCAACAACACACTCTGAATAGACAGTTGAGCAACTAAAGCAAAATTCTCAGGACAGGAATGAAGTTAGGAGACTCACTAATATACTTAGTCCTGACTGGTGAGATGGTTCAGCAAACAGAAGTGCTGGCTGTGCCAACATGAGGCTCCGAGTGTGATCCCCAAAGCTCAGGGAAAGGTGGAAGGAGAGGTCCAACTACACAAAGTTGCCTGTGGACAGCCAGATACAGGCTATGGTTTTAATACCCACATATCACACACACACACACACACACACACACACACACACAGAGAGAGAGAGAGAGAGAGAGAGAGAGAGAAAGAGAGAGAGAGAGAGAGAGAGAGAGAGAGTTCTGTAACCTGGAATATACTCTTTTCCCTAGATCTTGTCATTAGTGATTATAAAAAAATGCCAATCAGTTTTCAGACATGAGACTGATACCATGTAACCACAGAACTGCTTCTAGGTGAGCTATGAAACCTATGAGCTTTTCTTGAAAGAAAAGGTTCTTTCCCTAACCTAAGTTAGCAGTTTCCCTCTTAGAAGACACTGTTAACATGGGGCTGCACGGACAGCTGGAAAGTGAGTAAAGAGCCAGCCCCCCCCCCACCCTGGGCCCAGACCTTACTCCTAGGACTGAGGAATGGGGACAAGAGGATGGGGGGGGGGGGGGGGGGACAAGGTCCTTAGCCAGCCAGAATAGTCAGTTGATGAGCTTCACATGGAGCTAGTGATAGATCTGCCTTGAAATCATAAGGTGAAGGGGCTGGAAGCACAGCTCAGTGGTTAGGGACACTTGCTGTTCTCCCCAGCACTGTATCAGATGGTTCATAATCACCTGTAAGTCTAGACACCTGCCCTTACGTGCACACACCCATACACAAATATAAACATGCACATAATATAAAATAAAAATTATAAAATAAAATAGTGGTGAATAATCTTAACATCAATTAATCCCAGCACTTAGAAGGCAGAGGCAGGAGGATCTCTGTGAGTTCAAAGCCAGCCTGGTCTACATAGAAAGTTCTAGGACAGTCAAGGCTACACAGAGACCCTGTCTCAAACCAAATAAGCAGAAACCTTAAAAGAAATTGGCTGCCCCACTGGCTGCTCCGAAAAGCCATCTTTGCGTTGTTCCCAGGTCGTGCTCTACGCCCACCACCTCCTCCAACTCAGACTCAACATCACCAGAGTCCTCGAATCAACTAACTCCTCACTTGCAGCACTGGACCTCTGGGATGTCCCACCATGTCAGACATGGCAGTGGACACCAGCTCTGAGAGCACCACCAAGGACTTGAAATAGAAGAAGGAAGTTGTGGAGGAGGCAGAGAATGGAAGAGATGCACCTGCTCAAAAGGAAGAAAATGGGGAGCAGGAGGCTGACCATGAGGTTGATGAAGAGGAAAAAGAAGGTGGAGGAGGAGGAGGAAAAAGAAGATGAAGGTGAGGGAAAGGATGGAGATGAAGATAAGGAAGCTGAGGCTCCTACAGGCAATCAGGTGGCTGAGGATGATGAGGACGATGATGTGGACACAAAGAAGCAGAGACTGATGAGGATGACTAGACAGCAGAGGAAAAGCTGACCTTACTCACCATGACCTATTCACCCTCCACTTCCCTTCTCAGAATTTAAATGCGGTCACCTTGGAGTAGAGAAGCAGGCCCCACCTGTCCGCAGTGGGCAATGCCACCCACAGGTGACAGGTGCTCTCTACAACTCCGCCAAAACCACTACATGAATTGGCAACGTGGGAGGGAAAAGGAACCAGAATTTCCCAGGCCCTGCTTTTTTCTTTAAAATACTTTAAAAGGAAAATTTGTGTTTTTTAATTTACATTTTATATTTTTGTATGTATTGTTAGGGGTCAGACATTTTTAGTGATAACAGTGACTGAACCAGCCTTCAGAGCATTTTTTGTCCTATTTCAGACTTTACTTGTGGTGTGAGCATATTCATTATAATCTCAAAGGAGAAAATAAAAACTTGTAAAAAAAAAAAAAAAAAAAAAAAAAAAAACAACTTATTTTGAGCATTCCAGTAACGTTTTGTCTGTATGTACCTATCTGTACTATAAGTAGTTGGTTTGTATGAGATGGTTAAAAAGGCCAAAGACAAAAAGGTTTTTTTTTTTTTTTTTTTTTTTTTTTTTTTTTGGTCTATAAAGTTGCTGAGTTTTTGGTTTTTTGTTTTGTTTTGTTTTGGTTTTCTTGGACTATTTGATGTATATATGAAACAATGTCCAACAATAAACCGGAATTTTATTTTGCTGAGTTGTTCTTAAAAGAAAAAAAGGAAAACAAAAAAGAAAATGACTATAAAAATGATCAAAACATACATAAAACCATCTAAAATGAATTTAACCATAAAATTAAGTCTTTAGGAAATTAAAGTAACAACAGTGCAGGAGGAGGGGGAGGCAGTAGACACCTGACTGCAGATGCATGAGACACGCCCACCTCAGGCTCTGGCACTAGCTGCCCCTCTTCCTAGGACTTCAGCCACAGGTAACCACATAGCTCACCCTGTCACCTCCAAAGTCAGGGGAGTCAGCTTACTGGGGAAATCTCTGAATGCAGCCTTTCTAGTCACAACCACCTTACTTATCTCTTACCCCTAAGTGCTCCTCCCTCCCTCCCCACCCCCAACTCTCATTTATTTAGTCAAATACTACACAATGCTCTTCTGTATGTTGTCAGTCTCCTTTCCTACCCTGTGGAGTGTAACTACCACAGCGACAGAGATGTGTGTGTTGCTCACTGACCATCTCCAGGTTGAGTGCTAAAAGTACAGACTCACTTGAGGGCATGCGCTGACTGCTCGCTGACTGGAATGAAGCACGCATGTACCATCAGCAGACCTAAATAATAGATCTCTCACTAATGGACATCAGGTAACAGTAAGCCAGATTTCAAGTCATCATGTGGTTGTATGGACAAACACACGCATAAAGATGTAAATTAGTCTGTATTTCCCCTGTAGATCCCCTTAGTTCAGTGACACACACTTACCTACACCTTCCAATAGAGCACAGAGCAACAGGGTCGCCCACCACAGCAACCAGGGACTGTGCTCTGGTGATGGCGGTATTGAGAAGTTTGTAGTTGGATAGAAAACCATAATCTAAGTCTTCGGTGGAGTCTTCCAGAAGTTGCTCTTTCTTTTTAATTGGAGTCTGCTTGTGCTTGCAAGTGTGGCGTGTACGAACTGTGCTAAGAAACAGAACTCTGAATTGCTTTCCTACAAAAACATTGAAAGAAAGACAGATCATCACTCTGAATCACTGATATAGTACATCTTACATCTTTAAAATCGTAATGGCTAAACCACAGGTGCTGGTGAAGACACCAGAGACGCCAACCATGTGCACAGGTGTAAGTTCTGAGCTGCTCTGAAACTGTGGTAGTTTCTCCAAAATGAAACACAGTGACCATCTGATTCAGCAAATCCACTCCAGACAAATCCCACCAACTGAAAGCAGGGTCTCCATGAGGTTGCTGCACCTAGGCTCATAGAAGCCCCGATCAAAATGCCAGAAAATGGAAGCCAGTGAACACAAACACACCAGAGTGATTACACACAAATGAGCCAGCTGACACATGCTACTGTGTGAATGACCCTCAGAGAGAGGCAGTGCACTCAGTGAACAAAACCTAGGCACAAAAGGACACAGGTAAGTTGACAAAAAGCCCGAAACTGAACCCTAGAGATCTCAACGTGTTTGACCCCCAACACTCTGGGTAAGTGTGCTGCCTCAGTCTAATTCTGAGAGGCCCTAGAGTAGTGAAGCTCACAGAGAGAAGGTAGAATAGACTAGTGGGAGAAGAACGGGAGAAGAACGGGAGAAGAACGGGAGGTATTATCTAATGGGCGCAGAGTCTGCGTTTGGAAAGATGGACAGTTCTGGCGGTGGCTGGTGGTGAGGACTACCCCACAGGAATAAATGCACTACTTGCCACTGAACTGCACATAAAATGCTCAAAATGGTTAAGTTTTGTAGTGGACATTTTACTATACACACACAAAAAAAGGTTATTTTATAATTTTGTTTTGCTTTTGAAAACATGCCAATTATGTCTTACTAAATTGCCAAGGCTGGCCTTTTAAACCTACTATGTAGTCCAGGCTGGCCTCAAACCCCTGGTGTTTGGATGGGATCCTCCTACCTCAACCTCCTGAATGCCCACATCCCAGGTATGTGCCACCGTGCCTCGCTTATTCGTTTTTTTTTTTTTTGTTTGTTTTTTTTTTTTCCTAATCACATTGCTGGAACCAGTCTTTGAGATATCTAGGCCAGTGTCCACCAACACAGCAGCCCTCTCCTTGAAGCAGGTCACTCAGTCTCCTGCCCAGCAGAGCAGACATGGCTGACTTCATGAAGCTTTATGGAGTCTGGCTTCCTAACATTTGTTTTTTATAGTAATCTAACATCCCCTCATTCTACTGCAAGGCTCCAAACATGTGCTCTCTGGTTTTCTCTTCTCTAACCCCACATTTTCACCTGCTCCCACCCAGCACTGGCTGGCTTACGTCTACACTTTGAGCAGAGAATTTGTGTGCATTGCTGAAATATCCAACTGTGTGAGGCCTGGATGGGGATAGGAGGGAGTTTCTTGCTTCCCGGGATCCAGATACTGGTTACTCTCCCTGTTGCATCATGCACCTAACACCTCTAGGCTTTTTCTGGTGTTCACATTATATACTGCTTCATCTGTCTCTAGGAGCATTTATTTGTTTGGGTGAGCCAGTCCCGAGGACATGAGGCCTAGCCAGAGCAGTGCTGGGAAGCTCACCTGGTAGTGCAGACAAGAGAGCACCAATACACTGACCAGCTGTCACCACCCAGGTCCAGATCCAGGACTCTGAGTCTAGCTCTAAATCTACACCATCTACAAATGGTTGGGAAAAGTGGAAGCCAGTCTTGCTGTTCCAAAGCTGCAGGGTCTCCATAACACAGGGCAACAAAAGGATAGCTGGGAGGAGTGCCAGTGAGGATCCAATACTGATGGTGTCCCAAAAGCCAGAGATCTTGACCCAGACCAATGACTCATTGCAATGGGCATTCACAAGTGGAGATGTGTGGACAGGGATAGAAGTGTGGGACACACTGTGACATACTACAGTTTTGACAAGATGTTTTCTATGCTTTATTTTGTTGTTGTTCATCTGTGTGCTTTTTTTTTTTTTTATTTTTTGAGGCTGGTGCAAGGCCAAAGGGCAGATGTGAGGGGATGGAAAGATGAGTGGGATTGGGGTACATGATGTAAAACTCATAAAGAATCAATAAACAGTTAAAATAATAATAATAATAATGTGCTTCATATATTTAAAATAAAAAGCACAACGTTTAAAACAATGCATTTCATGAACAATGAAAACAAGTTTGCAAACACTAGTTTCTTAAAGGAAGTCTAAAGATAAAATATCTCAAATTAGTCTCCAAATGCAATATGACACCATGTAGTATGTTATATGTTGTTATGGCTATATCATATAGGTATTTGTGGCATTACATAACTATGGTGAAGGTCAATTTGTTAATTTCTTTATTTGGGTATTGGAACCTTAATAAACATATACATTTAATATTAAGAAACTTGTATCATTGCCAAAAAAGTAATGAGATTTCTTCCTTTCTTTTATTCTTTAATATTAGATTTCTTAAAGACCTAAGATTATTTAAGGGAATTAGAAATCCAATGTGGACACACCTAATACAATTGAACAGCGTGACTCATTCCGATGGACACTGACCTTGGACATTGAGCACCCTTTCTACATTCACATCCGAAAGCCTCTTCTTCCGAAGTTCAGCTCGTATTCTAAACACCTGGTCAGCGTATGGCGTCACCACACCGATGCTGCCGTCATCTAACTTCCCCCATGCCACTGGCCACTTCCGTCTTAGCTCTTCTACACGCTCCACTACTTCAAATACCTTTAAACAAACACACATGTTAAAATTACCACTGGTGATTGGGTAAAGAACATGGTAACTGAAACAGACTGATACAGGATCATACTTTAGCAAATGCCATTAAAAACCATACAAATGGGAGTAGTTCAATGCTGACGTGAACATGGAAGGTAACATTGTCGTCATGTTTCAGTCAAGTCCTATAATATGTGACTAGTAGAAACCCTGAAACCAAGACAATGTGCTAGGCAAGTGGTCACACCTTCCTCTACTCTTAAAGTAAAATGAACTGAAGTGTCACAGTAAAGCAGGGACAGGGGGGGAAGCGGCTCCACACCACCTTGGTGCTTCTCAGTCCTCTCTGGAGCAAGCCAAGGAAACTACCCAACCAACCAGAAGGTTCTTACAGCAGCAGGTCAGTGCACCACCGGGTCCCAGAAAGACAGGCCTGGTATTGTCACCTGTCCCCTACTCATATAACTAAGTAGACCATCCGACAGCTACTGGGTGACACAAACTTCAGCTGGGACTAGGCAAATCTCAAATAGACTTTTAGAATCTGTTCCTACTTGTGGTACAAGATCCACCAGGCCATCGAAAGAACTTCCAAAAGTATTTTATAGAACAGGTGGTCTGGACCCTGCTTACTGGGTTACATAGGGTTTTTAGTATAGATTGATCTACTTTACTCAGTGAATTATCAAAAAGTTTCTATGTTTGGCACAGGTTAATGAAACATGTTCTTAACTCCCAAAAGACTCTTAGAATACAGCTGTGCCTGTCTGTCTATGTATCTATCTATCCAACTACATACCTATCTACTACTTACTGTCTGTCTGTCTGCCTATCTGTCTGTCTGCATGCCTGCCTATCTATCTATCTATCTATCTATCTATCTATTATCTATCTATTTATCTGGCAAATTCAATCCAGAGTCAAACAAGACTCTAGTCTAAAGAGGAAAATTTAAATGCTGTCTTTTAGCTATAGTATTTACTTACTATTTATTATCATTTCTATTTGAAATCAGTGTCTAGTACAATAAAGAATATAAAAGGCATGTCTTTGTCCATGTGGACAGATGCAGGACAAGTGAAACATGGAGGTCATTCTGATACAAAACCTGCTGTGAAGCAATACCCTAACCACTAGCCTGCCCTTTGCCTCCATTCATATTCCTACAGTTTAGGTAGCAATAAAATACTATCAATGAAAACTTCCTCCTGACAGATCTGCTGTAGACTAGTCAAAAACACCGGAGACTGATCAAAGACCTTACAAGCGAGGAAGAAGTATCTATTTAACAAAACCTGCAGGCTCTGTAAGAACAGTGAGCAGCTGGGCATCCGCCCTGAGGACTGCTTCCTGAACTGTTTCAACAGCCAGTTTCCATCGCCCTCACACCCTGTATTGAAGGAGCTACTGCAGGTGGTTTTAACAACCAGTAAACATTGGCAGACTCTATATCCACAGTTACCACTGCAAAAGACTTGTACTGAGCAACTGGGTAGGACCTACACCCCTGTCCCTACATCCTATGGCACAGGGGAGATCTGAGCAAGACCACAGGAGAATGGAAGACCTGTGGCAGGCTGGTGGCCACCTGGAAGACCCTAGTGTGGGCTGACCAACTCAGCAGCCATCTGGGCCCAGAGCCAGTGCTTCAGGCTATTCCACCTCAACATCTTCCCCATCAACAAGCTCCTGGCGTGTGTGAAGGAGCTGGTGCTGCACAACCAGAACACTATCAAGGATGAACACCCGAAGCATGGCCATGAATGAAGCTGGCACCCGACACAGGAACAGAGAGCAACTCTGAGGAGCCTAAGAGACCCATGGAAGCTCCCAGAGGAGACAAGGCAGTGGCAGAGGAGTCTGCAGGCTCATAGTATCCCCAGAAAAACTCAAGGGCAGGTCCTACAGGAATATGTTTTTACAAAGTGAACTTACAAAACTAAAGGGAAAGCTGGCAGAGAAGAGCCATGTGCACAGGGGAGAATGGCAAAACTGCAGGCATGGTGCCGAGGGCTGTGGGCACAAAGTGATATGGGCAGTATGCTGCTGCTCAAGGTCATATCAGTGTGCAAGGTCCGTGTTTCGGACAAGGGCTGTGTGGACGTTTGTGGTGTGTGCTACTAGAGGCCATGTTGATGTTTTGTGTTACCACCAAGGACCATGATGATGTCTATGGTCTGTGTGCCTCTAATACCAGGCCCTGCCATGGCCCTGCTGCCCAAGTGGAGGCCATGTTGATGTCCATGGCTTGAGCTAACACCACAATGATGTCTGTGGTCTATGCTAGAAACCATCTGGAAGCCCACGATCCACAGTGACACTGACTATAAAGGATCAAGGAAGCTTCTTTTGCAGTGGTATTGGTGACTGTAGACACAGCTCAAAATGAGAGACACAGAAGACTACTGTGAAAACTTCTCTCCTGCCTCACCCTACTCCCCCAAAAAAGAAACAGTCTAAACAAGAAATCACTGAAGAGAGCTCTCAAAAGCTGTGATAAGGACGCTGAAATGTATGCAGCTCTTTACAGCTGATGGCTCCGGTGGGAGGAGCAGAGGACAACCACACTCAGGTTTCTTTAAGGGGCTGGCCACTGGGAGTCTGACCATGTTCCAGTGAGTGTATGAGCAACACAGATAGGACTCAGTCCTTCTTTTTCTTCTTTTGTTTTGGTGGTGGGGGTGGACCTGGAAGGACTGGGAAGTGAATGTGATTGGGGTGTATTATGTGAAACTTATAAATAATCAATAAAAACATTAAGTTTAAAAAAACACACACAGGAGAAAAGCGCAGTCCTTCTCAGAACAGACACCCTCCTCTACGTACATTCAGCAGCCAGTGAGCATCAGTGGCTCAACTTTCCTTGGTCTAGATGCAGAAGATTCTACTGGAGGCTGGAGAGACGACTCAGCAGTTAACAATCATTTCTAGTCCTCCAGAAGACCTGAGTTTGGTTCCCAGTATGCATGCCAGGCAGCTGACAAACACTGGTATGGGACTCCAGCTGTAGGGGATCTAAACCCTTCTGGACTCCCCTGGAATGTGTACTCAGATGCGCATACCTACACTTGGACACATATTAAAAATAAAGCTCAACCAGGCGGCAGTGCCACACACCTTTAATCCCAGCATTCAAGAGGCAGAGGCAGGAGGATCTCTTGTTCTGAGTTCAAGGCCTGCCTGGTCTACAGTGTAAGTTCCAGGACAACCAGAACTACACAAAGAAATCCTGTCTTGAAAATGTAGATGGGTGGGTGAATGAATGGATAGATGGATGGACGGCAGATAGATAAATGATTAACAGCAAAAAGCAAGCCTCCTAAGCTGGCAACTCTCTGCCAAGAAACCCAATTTCAGGTGGATCACAAATAGAGCAATTTGTGCCCCAAAAACTTGAAAGACAACTGAGATGAAAAAAATACTCCAGTAGCACCCAACATCTCTGCTGATGGAGGGACTCAGCAAACAAGAAGTCAGGGTATACAACCCAAAGTAAAAAAAAAAAAAAAAAAAACTAATGAAGAAGAATTACCAGAATAACATCATTAAGTTCCAATATATGCCTAATTATTAGAGAAGATCAGATTTTAAAAAACATGTTAAATAATATTCAAAGAAAGTCTGTAGGAAGGCTTCTGAAAAAATTAACATTAGTGATCCTAAGAGCCAGCTTCACTGTTTCCGGGGTATAGTCAAGAAAATTAAAGTCAGCTTGCAAGAGGTGCCATCCATCCCACCTGACTCAACACTGCACTGTTCAAAGAAAGTTGTGGGATCATCTAACTGTCCATACCTGGACTAACAAAGTGTAATACAAATAAAAGTACACATACACACACCAAAAAATGCAGTTTTATTCAGCCATCAAAAAGAAAAACCTATGCTAGGTTTTCTTTTGTGGAGTAGGAGCAGGAAAAATGGATGAATTAGAGATCACCATAGTAAGTCTGAAACAAAGCAATCTCACAAAGACAAACAGCACATGCTATCCTCACATGTGCAATCTAGGGGAGAAGAAAGAGAATGACTACCATGAGGAATAAGAAAGGGGAAGAGGCATAAACACGCTCGAAGTACTTTATACACAAGCATGACGATGCCACAGGAAACCTGTTCTCTTTACAAGTAAGTTATGCTGATAAAAATGTCCAAGGAGGGGCACAGTGTCCATGCCAGCACTCGGGAGGCAGAGGCAGGTGTATCTCTGTGAGTTTGAGACTAGCCTGGTCTACATAGTAAATTCCAGGATAGCCAGGGCTACACAGAGAAACCTGTTTCATATGTCATTTAAAACACATATAAATGTAGTGAACCACAGTGTAGCACAGTTAAAAGGGTCAAAGAAAAAGTGAAATCTTAAAAACACCATATTTACAAAGGGACTCTAATAAGATAAACACATAACTTCTCCTCAGAAAACAAAAACAAAATGAAGGCCAAAAAGAGAAGGGGAATTCAGTGTGGTGGAGAAAATAAAAACTGACTTAAAATCTTACATCCAGCAAAAATTTCAAAACTGGGGCAAAATAAAGACATTTCCAGATAAACAATACCTGAGAGAATTCCCTACTAGCGAAATAACTGGGCAGAAATGCTAAAGAACATTCTTCGGTCTAAAACCAAATGTCAGCACACAGCCGTGCCCGTCCAAGAGTGTTGCTAAGAGCGTGACCCTGAGCACCACAAGAGGCAGAGCACAGCTGTTCCTTTCCTCCCTCCTCCAAACTGGCTTAAGAGCAACTGTATAAAATAATGAATGTCAAGCTACAACATCTACAAATGCACTGTGTGACTGTAAGCATAAAGAGGCAGGTGGAAAATTATGCCAGGTGGTCACACAAACCCATGCAGAGAGGTGAAGAGATCACGAACACTCTGTGATGTTAATTTGGCAGGTATGTAGCTTGGTGGTAGGGCACATAGCTAGCATGTTCAACACCATGGATCTCCCCATAAAAGGGGACTATTAACATAATAAACTCTCTATGTTTGTCCCTTTTCTCCTGGAATTTAAAAAATATTTAACAATTTATTGAACATCAATACAATACATATGGATAAAAGCTGAAAGTGGGGGTGGATGTAGTTATGTAGTACTTTCTCCACATTGCTAAAATATAGTTAGATATATCTGAAATGGATTCTGATTAGATATATACTGCTGGCTCTAGAGGAAACATTAAACAACTAAATATATCATTCATGCACGTCTGCTTATACGTGTACTTACATAGCTTAAATGAAGTTTTCTCATCTGGGCTGATAATGATCCCCATCATAGACCATCTAAAGAAACACCAGCACCAGCAACAAGCAATCCTCTTTTGAGTTACTGGTCAAGGTTGTCTAAGAGATTCCCAATACAATATACAGGCTACAGCTGCTACCCAGAAGCAGAAGATAAATCCCTATTGCTGAAGACACCATACACTCTGGACACAGGACCCAGCGGGATCAGAGCTGAAACCTCCTCCCTGAGCACTAGCTTTCACAGTACAAGAAGGCACCAGGCAATCTCCCAAAGGAGGGCAGCCGATGTCCCATCCAGTTAGGAACCATAATGGCCAGTCTGATGTGACAACTGCACGGGTACAACATGGCACACATATCTTGGCAGTAATCAGCAGCTCTGGAGTTAGACTTAAGACCCATCCGACAAGAGGAAAATCATTCCTGGTACTGGAAACCTAGCCATCTACACAGGACTAGTAAAGTAATGGACCTTGGAAGAGAAACTACAACCAACACTTTACTAATCCAGCATAACCCAGAATAGCTACATTCTAAAATTTACCCTTATATCCAGATAGAAGTGTGACTCTCACTCTTCAATCAAGGAAACTTCACCCCATTACAAAAAAAAAAAAACACAGTTCATCAAACTGCAGAGTGGTAAAGCCCAGTTCCAACTGGTACTTAATTCACAACACAACCCCAGCACCTACAGCTCAGGAATCACTGCAGAAGAGGAGTGGAAAGATTCTAAGAGCCAGAGAAATAGAAAGTTTGCTATGAGATTTTTGTCTCCTAAAAACATCCAAGAAGCTAACCCATAAAGTCTCACCAAACATGACCTGAACAGAGATAATACCAATAGACATGTTAACATGGAAGGGGGAAGGAAGTTTACTGGGCCTCAGTCCTAGACCAAGAATTACAGGCAACTGCTAAAGGCAGTAAAAATAGTCTTCCCCGGGGAAAAGCACATCAATTGGTTACCCAATACCAAATGATCAGCCCTGAAAAGATATAGACAAGTAACTTTATATAGACTTAACAGATTGTATTTATATAGTTAGGGAGAGATAGAGATAGTCAGACAGATAGACACACACACACACACACACACACACACACACACACACACCACTGTCAAAGACAGTGAGGGGATATATGAAGGAGAAGAACTGAAGGGTGGAAAGAGAAAAAGAAAATGATATAATTAATAATGTAAAAATAAGTTATAATTACAAATAATAGTAGTAAAATAAACAAATACATTAAAAACCAAATACATATGTGTACATATAAACAAAATAATTAAAGAAAGGCCCAGCATGACAGTGCATGACTTTAATCCCAGCATTTGGGAAGCATAGGCAGGCAGATCTCTGTGAAATCAAGGCCAGCCTGGTCTATATAGTAAGTTCCAGGCCAGCCAGGGATATATAGTTTTGAAACAAATGAAGTCTACCCTGTAGTGCAGGGGATATAAATATGATCAATATATATGTACATGAAATTAATGCTATTATCTAATTAATATACACTTTAATTTTTCCTCTTGGGATCTCCCTAAAGTTCTGTGTGTGATATTTAAAGGTCACACAAACGCTGCCTTTGCATTTCCATAATATGAAGATAGTTCTTTTCCAGACACTCTGAATAAACTGACAGTCCCGAAGAGTTGCACTATACATTTCCTGCTGCTTGGAGAGCACCTGCTTACCTAACGTAAAGAAAAGGGCCCAATGCTTGACCACAATCCCTTGTGGTTATGATTCCTGGTGCCACATGAGGGCCACCAAACCTTCTGGGTTTTAGGTGTCCTGCTTGTTACTCTGTCAGCCCTCCCTCCCACCTATTGTGACCAATTTCCAGGCCAATGGCTTCCAGCTTGGGGACCAAACAACAAAGGAGAGCCAAAGGCCACCATCAGCCTTGCAGTATTTAAGGAAAAGTTTACCTGTCCCTAAAATCAAATGGTACAGACTAATGAAAATGTCAGGCTTCCTGCTGGGGCTAGGGTTTGAGCAAGTGGCACTGATGGCTTCCTGGCACTGAATTCTAACTATAACCCTCTGATTAATTTGGAAAGGGACATGAGTTCCTCTTATGTAACAAGAACCACTTCTCTGTAAACACAGCAAGTACAGATTAGAAATTCACTCCCTAAAGACAGCCACACACTTCCTCCACATTCCTAAAGCCCTGCTTTCCTGTGAGTGACCCTTCAGGACACCCACATGCTTTCTGGAAAGCAGAAACTGGAAGAGAAAGCTAGGAAGACTCAGATGAGGCCGTGAGGTCAATGCAGGTGACCTTGTGGTCTTTGAAACTCAGAACTCTGTGATTCAACACTTCCTCATTAAAAATGACGTCTCCTTTGAGTGTGCCAATAATGCTCTATGTCACAATACATTGACTTTTCTTAACAAAGTTGTGTTTTCTTTTTAACATTAATGTAAAAAGAAAATCCATGTTTTTGCTTCTTGTAAATTTAGCTTAATAAATAAATATAAAGTTTACTCAATTTTTATGTAAAAGAACTCAAACTATAAACCGTCAACCTGAATCCAAAACGAATGCTCAAGAGAATCAGACCCAGAGAATATTAAAATCAGGTACCTCTGCATTGTTATAGAATGCTGTGCTGTTCTTCTCCTGGACATCCTCCCCACGCGCTGTAAAGAAGGTCAGTGGGTAGAAGTCCTTGTGTGCTGGCTGCTTTCCACTGGCCATCAGTTTACCCTCATAGAAGAGCTCAGAGGTATAGCTGCAGAGAAAGAACAAAGGAATCTGTCAGCCAAATTTATTTCACTACTAAGTTATGCCCACAATTAATTTTTATCCAAACACCGAATGCCTGCAATGCCAATGATTTCCCAAGAACACTGACCGTGATAACGGAGAAGGCCCCTATGACACCACTATTAAATAGATTGATTTTTTTTTAAGAAATTAAACCAGAATACAAAGAAATGAGAAACTTTCACTACTAGCGGAACACTCTGCTCTGTGAGGAAATGCCCTAAGTTGCAAGTTCTTTGCTAAGACATAATCCCACACATGTGGCTCATACACTTCCATGTGTCTTCAGACAACTCTTTGGTCAACAATGGACCCCATGGCCCACACTGGAGCTGGGAGACCCCTAGCACAGTGCACAGCACCAAGAGACCCTCTGTTGGTGGTGACGCTGCAGCAAAGAAACCCACAAAGGACAGCGATGCAGAGTACGTCCTATTCCAAACAGCTGGACAACTGCTCTATGTTCCTACTGTATTTACTATTTCAGAGTGTATCCTTCTGTAAAAACACCCCTGTAAAAGGTCCTGTCAGATCACACAGGCAGCCTCCTATGCCTCATGTTTCTTTTTCATGACACTGTTTACATCTGCAAAATGCAGTCTATGATATTCACACAACATCAAAATTTAATGGTAGTCCTCAGACTAAATCCTGTGCGCAAAGGATGTGGGACTCTGCATGCAAACACAGAAAACATGGACTCGAATCCAACACACCAACTGCTGTCTCTAGCCTTGCCAAAAAACATGGTATCTAGTCCTAAACCATCACTAACTACAAGTAGCCAGTAACCACAGAAGAGCAATGTCACTGCAGAAGGTGACGGAGCACAATCTGCACAACTGCTTCCAGGGAGAACTGAAATGGTCTCCACGGGCATGACAAAACCAACATTACTAAACTGGAGGAAGCTTTTCCAGTTTGTTTCTGGCAATGCTCTGCTCCTTCAGCTGGCTGCTGGTCACATGACTTGTTACTCAGCTGTCCTGTAGGAATGTGTCTTTTACATGTGTAGTGTTTTTAAAAGGACTCTTGAAAACTCTGCATTAGACCTTTTCTCCTTGCCTTTCCTTCCTTTCTTTCTCTTTAGAACAGATAACAGAGGTATGCCATTTTTCATATAAATTACATGTTAATTCGTAGAAAAAATATATTGTGCCCAGTAAAGCCTCAAGTTTTAGAACTCAAACTGCCTTATTTCTTATGAAGAATCGCAACTCTAGATTTTCAGGTATTCATTTAAAAAGAACAAGTTAGGCATGGTCTGAAACACCCAAGAGACCACAAAAATCACCTGTGCCTGGCCATGTGTTTGCTGGTTTCCCTCCCACAGCCCACTGGAAGTGTGAGTCAGAGGGGACAGTTCACACCTACTTGATGATAGCTTCATGGGAGCGATAGTTCTCACAGAGGAGGATCCTGCATGGAAACTCGGCAGGGTAATGCTCATAGAGTCGATCAAGTAATGAAACATGAAGGTTTCTCTCCCTGGCAAACTCGCTGTAAACAAAAGGACTGAGCTGTAACAGACAAACACACAAAGAAAATTTAACCAGATTATACCAATAGTATTTTTGAATCTACTTATACACTAAAACTTTGTATGCATTTAACATGCTGAGTACAGGAGCAAACCAAAAAATAAAGCAAAAATTAATCACTTATATTATCTACAAGCCATTTTACTACAAGGGCTGCATGGAACTAGACTACAACCTCGATTCTCAGTGCAGTGCAGCAATGAAGTCCTCAGTCACGCAGAGTCCCTCCCACGAAACGACTTACTAATTTAAAGAGCATAAATCAGTTACTTCACCAAAACCAATCAATTGCTTTATACTAGTGCTAAACTCATCAGTGACTACAAATGGCCGTCAACTGTGAAGAGAAGATGACAGAACACAACCTACACAACGGCTTCCAGAGAGATCTGAGAATGTTTCCCACAGGCATGACAAAGCCAATGCTTTATAGAAGTGACTATAATAAGCTGGGCTGGAGAGATGGCTCAGTGGGTGAAGGTGTTTGCCATAACACTCGATGACCTGAGTTTGATCCTGGGAATCCACATGGTGGAAGGAGAGAACTGATTGTTCCAATTGTCCTCTGACCTCTGCATATGCACCAAGTATGTGTGGACACATGCACACTACATAAATGATGTTTTCAAAAGGATGTGTTTAAAAAGTAAGATAATAAATTCAGACTGGATGTTGTGGCACACACCTGTAATCACAGAACTTAAGAGAGGAAGGTCATGCTTTGAGGCCAGCCTAGGCTACACAGTAAAACTTTGTCTCAATAAGTAAGTAAATGTCTCAATAAATAGATAGAGAATTAGCTCATAAGCGATATTTGACTATGACAAACAAGTATTAATATTAATAATCAACAAGGTTTTCTTCCATAAAGAAACCCTACTACTGTATATACTAACCATAAAAGTCACCTTTAAAGGTGCTGGAATGAAGGTTTAGAGGCTAAGAGCACTCACAGGTATCACAACTAGTGTTTTAGAAAATAGAATACTAAACACCAAAATATAACTCACAAGACAGTGACTAAGATGACACCTACCTGCATATGATCACCAGCCAAAACAATCCGTGTGTTTTTAGTTGCTAAGGCTAGAGGCATAATGGTCTCACACTCCATGGCCTGGGCAGCTTCATCTAACAGAATGTGCGTAAAGAACCCTAGAAGGTACAACGTGAGAAAAACACTGTCACAGAGCAATTGCTTCCTGCTCTCCCAAGCAAAGTTTGTTTAGTTAACTCATGCCATAAGTTCTCTAAGTCCATCCTCAATTTAGACTATCAGCTTAAAACAAGATTTTTTAAAGGATTAGCATCTGGAGAAATTCCACAGAGGTTAACAGCCAATGTACTGCTCTTTATAGAGGACCTGAGTTTGTTCCCCAGTATCCATAATGAATACCTCACAACCACTTTTAACTCCAGGGATGTGACACCTTCTGAACACTGTGGGCAACTTTACTTACACACACATGCACAGGTGTATATACATATATGAAAAAAATGCTTTTAATATTTTTAAAAGAAAAGGTTAAAGAGATTAACTATCTGTTTTGTTAACATTTCCTCAGAAACTGCATAAATCATGAAACGGTTGTCTACTAAAGTAGGCACCTGCCTGCCTTTCATCCCAGCACTTCGGAGGCAGAGGCAGGAGAATCTGAGTTCAAGGCCAGCCTGGTCTACAGTATTATTTCCAGAACAGCCAGAACTACACAGAAGCCTTGTCTCAAAAAAAAAAAAAAAAAAAGGAAGAAAGAAAAAAGAAAGTAAAGAAGATAAAGCAAATTAATTAATTAATTAAAGTGACTTAGATTGAGCCTTAGTTCTGTTAACTGTAAGATAATTACACAGGGTTGAAGTGAGAAACCTGAAGACCGAGTGAACATGCCTCCATCCCACCCCTCCCAGACACTCCCCTCTCACCAAGCAGTGCTGCAGCTAACTATCTCTAACTATCTCTAACTATCTCTAACTATCCGCACAGACTGCACACACTGCAAGGTATCAGCCTCTAGTCAGCATAAGCTGACCATCACAGAGGCCTGTTTGCAATGATCCTGCCACTGTGCCCTGACCTCTGAAACACATCCTTGGATTGCCTCACGGCCAGCCAAGAGCTACAGGCAGGGAGAGAAAGTCTCATCCAATGGGGGCCTTCTTTTGTACTCAGGCTAGTCACCTCCTTATCAATTCCAAAGCCTTTCTACCTTTTATCTTCAAGTTCTTAAACTTGAGGGGCTGTCTATACCCTGGGTCAGGCGCCAGGAATACAGGTGAGGGGAGCAGCTCGTGCCTTCCAGGGACTCAGACATTCGGTAGAATGTGTCAATGGCTTTAAAGGCAATTCCAACAGAAGACAGGAAAGCAACGCACAGTGTTAGCAATTACAGTGAGAGCAGGGAGAGCCCTGCTGAAGAACTGCTAAAGTGACCCGACTCTCCTCTCAGGTCTGCCATACTCGCCACTCATCAGCTTAGACTTGTGTGCTCACAGAAGTCAGACTGAACGGGACACACATGTATGCCTAGCACTCGGAAGGCTGAGACAGGAGAATGTGAGCTTAAGGCCAGCCTGGGCTACATATCGAGCTCAATGCAAGCATGAATTACAAAGCAAAACTCTTGTCTCAAAAACACACAAAATAAAAAGTTTAAATGAATGAAGAGTGATTATTACACAGTCCTAGCATGTAAGCATAACCTTAGGGGCTGGAGAGACGGTTGAACACTGAAGGGTGCTCACTGCACAATGATGAGACTAGAGTTCTGTTCCAGCACCCACATAATAAGAGGGCATCTCCCCAATACCTGTGAGCCCAGCTCCAAAAGAGGACACGCACGAGGGATCACTTAGGTTCGATGGCTTCCAGTCTAGCTAAGAAAACATGACCTTGGGTATGTGGAAAGACTCTGTCTCAAAGGACTAGATAGAGATCGATGAAAGAGGACACCTGAAGGCCTCTCCTGCCTTCCACAGGCACACACACTCACCTGTGCATGGAGACACACAGACACACACACACACAAATAAATCTTTGAAAATAAGAAATCTTAATCAAGTGCCATAATTTATATATTACATGATGCAAAGCAACTTAACAAAAACCTCAACAAATCACACACATGCATGCACACACACACGCACGCATACGCACACATGCACAACTGTTCAAATTTGAACTGATCACTAGTGAACAGATACCAACTAGAGAACAGGTGGAATGGCAAAGGTTTTCAGTCAAGAGCCAAAGAGCTTCTTCCTGTCTATGCAGAAGACCCTGCCATTACTTTGCATCATAAAAGCAGCTGCAGATAAGAAACAAGCTAATAAACAAACACAGGCAGCTTCATTCCAGTGAGAGAGACACCAGGCCAGATGTGGCCTACAGGATAGCACTTGTCACTGGAACACATCCTCTAACCCTGGGAGACAGCCACCTGTAGCGAACGGGCATACCAGGTTCAAGGTCCAGTTGGCAGAGGTACTGGGAAGTGTTCAGCGTGACCACCACCACTCGGTGTTTAAGAATATCTTCCTTCTGAGGCATCTGAAAGGTGGAGTGTGCGCTTGAGATCAAACAGTACTGATGCACAACTGGGTGAACAGTCTTCACCCAGCGATTTCGGAAATACACCCTACAAGAGAAGACCGCACCTCCTGTTAGAATGTCACAGTAGCTGATTATTAAAATACTGCACTGCCATTTAAGAGCACAGTGCCAAAATTAACAAATAAATCTCATAATTCTTCCCAGCCTATTAAGAGTTTAAATTTTTAGTATAAAATTGTCACTGTACACCCATCATGCCCTTCCCGATCAAATATTTTAAAAGATTTCAACATAAAGTATAGGTGCCACCACAAAATATATGCCTAATTTTTTAAGTGTTCAGATTAATCTTGCAACAGAATTAGCACACAAATGTGTGTTTTATGAGCAATGTTTTTTTAATTAAGATTGAAACCTTCCATTCTTAAATTACCATTTTCAATTATAGTCTTACAAAAATGTACTTGACTTAGATTCTAATTATTCATGCTAATACAAACCATGGAATTGTATGCTTAGGACATTTTTACTTTAAAACAATCTGTAATAATTTTACTTCAGAAAAGTTCTTAAAATGATTATTAGAAAGGCCTCTACCTTGGCTTCTGGAATCTAAAGATAAATTTGAATAATCAAAACCTCTTAATGCAAATCTTAAGAAATTTCATCTTTTCAAGTAACTATAGTTGAAAATGTGAACAAGCCTCAGCTATGGATTACTCTGATGTACAGATATAACCTATACACCCAACCGTCACCATCCCCACCCACATGACAAAGATCTGGCGGCTGACTGTGCTATAGAACAGAGGCAGAGTGCACAGGGCTCTGGAACAACCCTAGCGGCTTTGGCTTTGCTCTGAGTTTGATTAAAAGTCATCAACTGGAAAGAGCTGCCAAAATGCCCCAAGTCACTAGACTCTCTGATCTCTGGGCAGAATCTATTTAGGGAGAGTTCAAGGGTGGCACACTTAACAAACAGATGGGGTAGGGCTTCCAGCAAGTGCTGGCTTCTGTGTTATAAAAAGCTATTCCTGTGGCCAATTTCAATACATTTCAATACATGGTGTCAACAGACATGAACATGGAAAGACGAGCTCATGGTGGACTCTCCAACTCATACACATGGATTCTAACCGGATCCTGAGGGAGGTGGAGGTGTGAGCAGGGCACAGAAGCAGCAGGGAGGCAAGTCAAGTTAGTGCCACAGTCTAGACAGGAGAAGACGGAGGAGTGGGTAACAGCAGAAATATACAAATTGGATTCACTAGATGTATTAACACAATGTCAGCACAATTCATAAATGAACTAGTGATAAAAAATTAAGGTAATGGATGATTCTGTTCTGATTTTGATTTTGAAACAGAGTCTGAGCCAAGCTGGCCTCAAACTCACTCCACAGTGGCCGGAGAACGATCTGCACTACTGATCTACCCATCTCTCCCTCCTGAGTGCTGGGTCACAGCCACTGCCTCTGTCTTTAGACACTGCATGAATGGCAGTACTGTTTGCAAAAGTGGAGAAAGAAATAACACAATGTAACAGTTTTCAAATCAGAGTATTAACAGTGGCAAAGGATGTTTTAAATTTCATTATCCAAAATATACAACTGAGACTATAACTCAGGATAAAGCTTGTACTATGCTCAAAGCCCTGGGTTCCCAGCACCACAGGGGGAAAAAGACATATGTAAATATACATGTGACAGCATATGTACATATTTGCTAAAAACAAAATAATCCATATATTCCATATGATTTAAATTAATCCTTAAAACAGCAGATGGTCTGGTATATAACATTTTAATTCACTGCGGTCTTGTACATGTAATAAATTCATATACAATAAGCAACTAAAAATGCTACTACTTAGAACAGAAATTGTCAAGAACTGATGATCCTTTTTAGAAGGAAGGAAGGAGGAAGGAAGGAAGGAAGGAAGGAAGGAAGGAAGGAAGGAAGGAAGGAAGAAAAGAAGGTAGGTAGGAAGAAAGGAAGGAGAAAAGAAAAGAAATGGAAAGGAAAGGAAAGGAAGGTAGGAAGAAAGGAAGGAGAAAAGAAAAGAAAAGGAAAGGAAAGGAAAGGAAAGGAAAGGAAAGGAAAGGAAAGGAAAAGAAAAGAAAAGAAAAGAAAAGAAAAGAAATCTGTTTCTTTAAAGACTTTCCAGGGCTGGAGAGATGGCTCAGTGGTTAAGAGCACTGACTGCTCTTCCAGAGGTCCTGAGTTCAAATCCCAGCAACCACATGGTGGCTCAAGACCATCTGTAATGGGATCCAGTGCACTCTGGTGTATGTCTGAAGACAGCTACAGTGTACTCATATTTAAAAAAAAAAAAAAAAATCTTAAAAAAAAAAAAAAAGACTACCCAAATGACACTGCTGTCCACTCACCAAGCAGCAGCACGTTTCTGGCTGACCAGCTCCACTGCACTGTGCTCAGAACCTTACCCTCAGAGCCAGTAGCAAAAAGGAAACTGCTTCCCTCATACCTCTTTTCCTTGCTTTTTTTTTAAGCTTGGATTCTAACTTTCACTGTGTTGCTCTTGCTGACTCCTCATACAGACAAGGCTGGCCTCAAATCTGCAATAGTTCATCAACCCCCACAGCACAAGGACTAGATCACAGCCACTTGCTGCCCCACCTAGCTTTGTATGTGCCTTTTTAGGTTCAGCTCAATTGACAACGACAAGGAATTCCATGTGCTCTAATCCTAAGATGTGTGCTTACCCATAGTCACTACTGTATTTACTCAATGACTTCCTAACGGTCTCCCAGGGTCACGTCTACACTGGAGTGCAGAGAAGAAGCCAGCCTGGTGTCAGCCTTGCTTCCTAGCAACAGCCTTTCTTCTCAGTCATCTGTGGGTATTTGGTGCCCTCTTGTGTTCTGTCTCTTTCATTCCAGAAAAATTCCAGTAAAGCTGATTTCTTGCCTGACTAGGGGTGCAGTAAGCCCTTGCTTAGCATGTGAGGTTCCAAAACCCCCAAACAATGCCAGTCTTCCAGAGCAGTGAGTCATTCTGGCCCTCTCTGTCTCTCAGACCGAATTGAGAGTCATTACTGAGTAAGACGGAGCTAATGTTATAATGAAGCCTAAAAATTCAAGACTACAACTCAGCCTTAGCCGCAGGGCAGTACCTTTCCTAGAGAGAAAAGCTACAGAAAGTGGTTGTGCAGGGCTACATAAGGAAAACACCCGGGAACCAGGCATTTTCCTGCTTTACTATGTTTCCTACAAGGAATAACCTGAACCTTGCATTTGAAAATAAATTATTTTTTCACCTTGGACTCAACAACTCTTACAGTCAATAAAAAATGAGATCTCTTCTAAGCGGCAGGTTTCTTTCTGCATTTGGACCACTCTGACTACACTCTACTGGAAAATCAGTTATTACACATATGGAGACATGATATGGTGGATGCTCAAAGCCCAAAATAATTACACATGGAAAGGCTGTATATACAACCTAGAAAAATAAAGGAATCTACAACCTCAAACTTCCAACACTCTACGCTATGTCCATAAGGGCTTCCCTCAACTGTTTCCTAGCCAGGATCACCATGATAGCCAAGACTGTAACATCTTATATGCAACACGCACACACAAGCACACATGTTCTACCAACACTACAAGTAAATAAAAGGATGAACTCTTCTCCCGGAAAGTGAGAAGAGGCAGGGTAAAATACTAGTTCCTCCTGGTCTGCTGGGAGGTCAGAGGTTAGAGTGTGCAACCTAGCTGTCACTGCATCCTTCAGCGAAATCTTCACTTAGAGAACAGTAAGTACACAGTCTTTTACTACTCCATGTAGCTGGATCAGCCACTGTGCTGGTTTCTGCTGTCTGCTAGAGCGGGAGGACAGCACAGTATGGGCATCTGTGTTACATGCTACACCCCTGTTCTAAACACTTTCAAAGGAGTTTGGTCCCAGGGATTAAAAGAGTAAATAGCATAACTTCATGTTTTCATGCCTGGGCTCAAGTAGAAATAAGAGATTGATGTATTATGGATCAAAATGTGGTTAGAAATTCATTTTTAAGCAATAATTAATAATTATTCGTACTATAGGTCATGATATATTAGTTCACAAAATGGTAAAACTAAACATTAATTCATATAGCAACAAAAGCAAATGGTATAATAAATATGATTCTCCATTGTTTTCTGAAGAAAAGGATTTTTATTTTCCCACAATCTATATATAAGTATATTTTATGTTCACATATAGTCACTGAACCATTGTACCCCAACCTAAAATTTTCTTTGATATCCCGTGTCATACATGGTATCAGGAAGCTCGGAACCCGCCCTCAGTGTGCCGCAGAGTCTGCCTCTGTGTATGCGTCACACTCCTCTAATGTGCGGCTTCCAGGAAACAGGCACAGTTAAACTTTTACTTCCATAAAGAGCTGTCATTACATCACTACTCAATTTGATTTAAGCTAATCAATCACTTTTCTTTAATCACTTTTCTTATGCTATCTTTTAGATATTCATACGAAAATCTACTCCAACCATAACAACAATTTTACATGAGAAACTTAAAAAAGGATGTCTTTCTGTATACATAATATTTCAGAAATGGTACACAATTTTTAATTTTGCCTTAATTTAAAAGATTTGTTTTCCAATGACATAGCCTCCAAATGCCAATGCACAGTTAGTGCTATAGGTGCTCCAAAGCCCCCAACATCTTACAGACACCTTTTCTTAAGAATAACAAAGTACAATACAGATACATAATAAGCCTTAAAAATACCTGAGAGGTCTTGCCTGGGGATTGCCTGCTTCTACATATGGATGTAAATAATCCTTTATGTAGAGGTCAGCAGCACTATTAGAATGGGTGCAAATGAGAATCCTGCTGAAATAAATGGTGCAAATAAAAAGAATGATACAACAAAAGCTCGTCAAGCAGTACAACACCAAGAGAGCAGTGGCCATCGTACATGTCCATTTCCCTCGCCCCACTCACAGTCAACAGGGCCCACAGTGCCTTAGGGAGTTACGTTCTCTAAGCTAAAGAGGAGCTCCCCCAGTAATTTTTAACTCTATCCTCAGTAAGAATTTTTAAACCCAGCCCTTGGAGATCTAACATGCCCATAATGTCTTAGCAGACTTGAAGTTTTGATACTATGTCAGATTACCATTGTCCACATTGTCAACTTGTTCTTGCTATTTGGAGGGAGGAGAATTTTTGTTTTTTGAGACAGGGTTTCTCTTTGTAGCCCTAGCTGTCCTGGAACTCACTCTGTAGACCAGGCTGGCCTTGAGTTCAGAGATCCAGCTGGCTCTGCCGCCCAAGTGCTGGGATTAAAGGCACGAGCCATTGTGCCCGGCTTACATTGCCTGCCAACTTTTAAAACAGCATATTCTACGAGAATGCAAACTTCATTGCATTGAGGTTAAGAACAGGATAAAAACTGTCTCATTGTCCCTCATCCTCTCTCTAAAACAGGAAGAGAGGCTCTGCCTGGTGAAGAGACGGGGGCATGCCTCCTTCAGCTCACCTTGTCTCCTGCTGCTGCAGTATGTGCTTAGCGGCCTGAGCCAGAGTGAAGGTTTTGCCTGTCCCATAGGGCCCGACAATGAGAACAGGCGGCAGCTGGATGCAGAGCGGGGTGGTGACGGCCAGAACCGCTTCTTTCTGCTTTGCATTTAGTCGAGGATCCAACTGCTCGTCCCACTGTCTGTAGGAAATACAAGCGTGCTGTATTAAACACACACCTCAGTGGGTCAGTTTCACTAACTCCCCAAGCAGCACAGCATCGACAACAAACGCTGACTCCCAAACCTCTCCAGGCTGCTCGAGAGTCCAAGGAAGGTGTTCTGCCAGAAATCTAAAGTTAGACTCTTATATAAACAAACCAAATGCTTGCAAAATGCAGAAAACTGTTTCCCATAATGTGGAGGCTGCATTTCCTGCACAGCAAATAGAATACAAAGGCCAACTATCTAAATTTCTACTGCTAACCTATTGAAAGGACTCCAGACAGGCTTAGGTCACAAAGGGAAAAATCTGCATCTCCCTGGTAAAGAAATATCAAAGGTTTATAAATCTTGATTGATTACATAGCCATTTTATAAAAGGTATCAAAAACCCATACAAATGGAATGTTTTCTAGTATTTTCTTCACACACACCATCCACATGGCTCCTGTTGTCAGGGTGAAGAGCATTTGCTCCTGTACATGTGGGCTACTCTCTCCCATGAGTGCACCTTCTGTGCAATAGTTATGATTTGAAGATTTAAATGGACACCAGATGCTGAGAGAAATCAAACTAAGTAAAGGGTCAACAGTATTCGTCACAACTCCAACCACAGTAGTAAGTTCTACAATTATGGTAAAATAGTGAGAGTGGGAACAGAAACCGGAAGAGCGTATGAAGACAGTCCTGACAAGTGTCTGCAGAATGACCCACAGACAGGAGGAAAGACTTGAGACCAAAAGTCCTCGGTGAGGCCGAACTTCACTTAAACCAAAACTATTTACATTTGAAAACTGCTGTAAGAGTCTGAGCTGCTGAAGAATGACAACTGTTACGGTGTGCTAAACTCAAGCCTAACACATCTTAGAAAGCAAATCTGGAAGATAAAAACATGCCACTACTTATTTTCTGAATTTGGTATTTTAGCACTGAAAGAAAAAAGGGACGCCGTATGTGTCCTCTGCAGAAGCCAGCTTTCTCGTCACAGTTCTGCCTAGCCTGGCAATGCTCCATGAGCCCTAGGGGACCACCATATGCCCAGACCTGACATGAGACAGACACTGCCATGGTTACCCCAAAATCATCCCGGTACCTGTTTCCTCTGCCTTCCTGTTCTACAGAACCTCGATAACCACAGCACTCTTGCGTTCCAGAGGCTTTCACAGGAGACCCAACTGTGGCCAATTTGATGTGTGTGGGAAGAAGTTTCTCAACCAGCACCTCTCTCTGTCTCTCTCTGTCTGTCTCTGTCTCTGTCTCTCTGTGTGTGTGTGTGTGTGTGTGTGTGTGTGTGTCACTGTCTCTGTCTCCCATTTCATATATATCCATCACTAGTGTTTTGGTTTTAAGGTGAGAAGGCTCATCTTATGTCAGTGCTCCTCTGGCTGCAAACAGCACATGGTAAATAAATCCCAAGTAGCCATCACCTTACCAACAAACAAGCATCAGAAAAACAACACAGCAAACAAACAAAAACCTATCATGTTGTTCTAGACTAGGAGAAAAGGGGGTGCGGGCTGACAGAACTCCTGGCCCAAGCCCAGCTCTGGCTTATCAGCAGCTGGGCTTCTATAACTCAACCTAACTTAACGAAAGCAGGTCATAGACCCATACCTGACCCCGGCGGTTCCAAGATCCCCTGCCTTCTCCACCCCTTCATCTGTCTACAGAGGCATCAATGCTGGCATTCGGTGGCTGTCTTAAAGCCAAATGAGACCAGGCACATGTCCACGTGAACTAAAATACTCATGTAAAGTTGTTTGGGAATATAATTGAGCAACAAAAGTTCAGTCTACATTACCTTCTATGTCTATCTTTTCTGATGATCTTTTAAACAGATACTGGTTGAATAAAATCCATTAAAAACAACACAGCACACACTAACCACGCCCACTTGGGAGCTCGGATGAGTTACAGAATACTGTGGACATAAGACTCCACACATTAAGTGCATACCTAAGAGAGTATTGACAAACGTACAAGATCAGCTCTGCAACTTGTCTATAGAGAACTGACTGTGCTGATCAACTGTTCCAGTGTGGTGAGGGCCAGAGCAGACAATGAATAATGACTATGTAAAGAAAGCCAAAGATGGGAATGAACTACTGTCATGTGCCAGCATCCAGCAAGAGACTTGAACAGGCCCCTGTGATATCCATGGTTTCAACAGTCGAAAATATAAACTCTCTTCAAGTCTCAACTCAGTGTAAGAATTTGTTTCGTGTTTTGTTTTTTTTTTTTTTGTTTTTTTTTTTTTCTCCTCTGCTTTTTTGATTTGTTTTTGGAGCAGGTTTTGTTTCAAGACAGGACTTTTTCACTGTGTAGCCCTGGCTGGCCTTAAACTCAGAGACCTGCTCTGCCTCTGCCTCTGCCTTACAAATGTTGGAATTAAAGGTGAATGCCACCACCACAGGCAAAAAACTTTAAAACTGAATAAAAATTCTTTTCCTCCCAGCACCAAATTAATAACTCTCAGCGTTCTTGTCCTGACCTGTGTACCCTGCAGTTAGTGCACAGGCTAATGCTCAAGAACAGGTTTGCAGTTTTGCTGTCTATCTACACTCCAGAGCTACAGGTATCTTGAAAGTATCTGCTGCGTGACGGTTTCTTGGGACTTGGGCAGTTAACAGTACTATTAGATGCAATCAAGTCACAATGCCAAAAGCTTCACAAGGGTACCTCACATTTGAAACTAAGCTCCTTCTTTAAAGATGAAATTCGTATTAACTTCAATGTGCAAGACCCTCTTGATATTCAAAATGAGACATGATCATACTTCACAAAGCTCCGAGTTCAGGGAAGAAGGTGAAATGTGCACAACTGACAAAAACGAATGCAGAGAGATCCAAATGGAGAGCACCAAACTGCCACAGCGTGATCAGGAAACGTCTCAAAAAATGGAACAGAAGCAGCCTCGTCTGCATCAAGAGTGAGCACTTAAGCTGATGTGAGTCTAAAGGACCAAAGGATCTACAAAAAGCTGATCCTGGGCAAAGACTGTTTGGCAAAGAAAGCTATGCCGGGCTGAAGAGGGAGAGGCACACAAGTGAGTGGCAGAGTCAGGGTCACAGTGAAAAGGTCTGAAGAGCTCACACATCACTGTAGTTAAAGCTAATGTACTAGACTCTTAAAAAGGCAAAGGATGGTAGATTCTTTGTTCCATAGATTTTACCACAATGTTTAAAGTTTTTCAAAGGACTCAGAGACATTTAAGGAGCCACACAGTCCAGGAAGGCAGAGATAAATGTCCAGGCTATTGACATTTCTGAGAAGGGAAGAAGACGGCGCTGGAAGGCAGTGAGACCCTGTGGGAGCTCAGAATCACGCTCAGACCTGATCCACAAAGATCTGCACATGATAAAATGCCATGGTGATTTTAGAAAACTAACTCTGGAAGAAGTGTTCGGGTTGGACCTGACAACAAAATACAGCAGGATGGACGAGCAACGGAACACCACAGAAATAGTCTGGGCTTAACTTAAGCACCAGTTGTAAGATGGAAAGAAAGATGGACGCAAAGAAGCTGAGCCAAGTTAGAGCTGGGACACCCCTGGGTTTCGACAACAGATCAGGGCCACCTCTAGGACAATGAGCACCAAAGCTTCAGAGAACAGAAATGATGGACACATGTAGCCTAGCACCTGTTGAGAATATGGGCAATAAAAAGAAGTGGGTGAGGCAGTGACGGCAGCTGGTTGTGGAAGCATCATGCATTGTTCTGTCTTTGCAGCAGAGGCAGTGGAGGCTGAGCGGGTTTGTACGCGCCACTCCTAGGCCTGATGGCAGTGGTGAAGCACCTGGGCCACTGCGCTCACTCTTCGATTGTTAACATGCAGGTGGTCCTGGTGATCAATCGGTAAAGACACCAGGACCTCGGCAGGACAGGGCAGCCACCCTGCCAGGGAGCCACCCAGTGTGTCTGTATTGTGGAAAGCCATTTAGATATTAAAATCACGTGAGCTAGGATGGCAGAGATTAGTGGGACAGTAGCCAGTGACAAAGATGAACAGAATACTCACACAGCTACATATTCCTGGGACAAGCCAGCCTTACTTAACTGCAGGTGGAGGTGACAGAGGAGAGTAGAGCAATAGCTGCACACCTCCTAACCTGACAGCAGTTCCTTCCACTTTGCCAAATCAGTGTCACCTACATCCCAGAGTTACTTAATATCTGTGACCCACTGTAAAAAAAGGTCATGATCAACACGAAGTCAGTCTGGAAATACCCTGAAATTGCTCAGTGTTCTATTAAACTGTGACCACAGAGAAGCCACAGAACTAATTTGTAATCTAAACACCAAACATTCCGTTCATGTCCTGACAAACACAGGCTTGAGCTCAGTGTCCTGGCTTGTTCCCCAGCACTAGAAAGGCTAAGCAGGACCGCCACGCATCTCAGGTCAGCTTAAGCTACACAGTGAGATCCAGTCCAGCCTAGTTACTGCATGAGACCCCGTCTTAAAGGTTGGAGAAGAGGCAACCAATCAATAGATCAATAAAGTGTGCTTAAACTGATATAGGCATTCAATTTAATATAACAGTTTTCTTTTTCTAAGAAATCACTTTTCATACCTGTTGGGACTCCAAGGTATGGTAGGAGTCATACTGATGTCTGGAAACAAAACACCATTGTCCTTAATCCTGTCTAGTGCATAATGCATTTCACAGAGGGGTAATCGGTTCAACTGAAACTGAAGCTCAACCTGAAACACAAAAGGAACATTTTTACAAGACTTTTGTGCCAACATAGATATCAGCGGTATACTAAATACTTCATGACAACAACAGTTTACAGGACAAGTTTAGAGTTTCTTTCAAACTATAGAACTAGTATCAGTAATTAATATGAAAAAGACTGGCTGCATGTGTTAGGCACCATAACAAGCAGCCGCCACAAATGACCATGTGTGATCATACTACTAGTATACATGCTATTATTAACCTCATTTTACATACTAAGAATTGAAATCTTATAAACACCAGATACAGGGTATCTGAGTCCACCATGCCCATAGAAAATACATGTGATAGCATCAGAACAAGTGTGTAATACCTGTGATATCACTTTATAACACTGTACAGACTGACTATAAATAATGGTCCCCGAGTTTCCTGTTTTAAAAAGATAGGCTAGCTTTCCAGTTAAATATGGCAAACTGAGCACAGGCTCCTCCCAACACCATTCATGCAAAGAGAAGGGAAGCAGGCCCAGTGCTGATCTCATGGCTCCGGGTGCAGCAGTTTCTAAAACATTTGCTCTTCCATTGCTGATGCCAAAGTCTAGAGCTTCTACAAGTCAGGAACATGCTACATTGTCCTTAAAACTAAAAAGGTGACCAAAGCTGGAGTTTCAACCAGCCAGGATAAGACTTCAAAGTCACGTGCACTCTGGTCCAATGGAGGGGGAATAAGCAACAGGGGACCGCTGGCACCGGTGACAACACCCCTGGGGAAGGAAGGCAAGGCCTGCAAACATACCTGGGTGTCACAGTCAGGCCGCAGACTAAGCTCTTCACAGCATTCCCTGGATATCCTTAAAAATACATAGTCTTTTGTTTTTTCTTCAATAGTAGCTTCATAAACCTTCTCTTTGGTTCCCTGGGACTGGACGTGCTTCTCTTTAGGGACTGGTAATAAATAAACAGCATTGACCCTGGTCATCACCAGTCGTCCAGCCAAAGTGTCTTCAGACAGGGTTTCAGTAAGCTTAAAACGACCAAAAAGTTGTCCATTCTGAGCATACTTTGCACCCCCTGAAACTCCAGTGAGCATGAAGCTTGCTAAAATCTGCAATTGCACTTTAAGGTTGAACCTAAATAAAAAGCAGAAAACTAATTTGAGTGCTTCTCATCAAAACAATAAGAACTAGAAAAACACAGCAAAGAAATACAGATATAAACATATGGAATATAAAACTTTGTACCAATTCCGCAGTGTACAAGTTAGCAACTCTATACATGATATCTTTCTGCCTTAAATCCAAGCTGAAGACAAGTTACATAAGCATTAATTGTGTGGGAGAATATACATTTTTAAAAGACTACACGTGGCCCCTGGTAGGGCTCAGTGGGCAAAAGTGCCTGCTGCCATCCCTGAGTTCAACTCCAGAGCCCATGCGAAAGTAGCAAACTAACTCCTGAAAGTTGTCCTCTAACCCCTATATGTGAGCCCTGCCTCTCAGACACACATACATGCACAGGCACAAATAAATAATTCTTGTACATCTAAGTAAACAGTAGGTAATCTTTAGTCAAGTGGAAAACCTGTTTGAACATAGTTGAGATAATTAAGACTTTAATATCACCTAACCTAGGAGGAAAGACACTGAGTTAAAACTACAGTAAACTTGCAGCTGAGTGCTTGCCAGGTAAACCTTATCAAAAGAATCTAGACCTAACGTTTCTCTTTCAGTACTGCCAACAAGTAACAACTGAGATCAAAGTTTACCTGTTAATATAAAGAACTGACTCTCATGCAGGAACTATGTGGGGGAAATCAGCCTATTTTAGTAGACAACCATCAGGACATTCATGTATGTGTGTAATTAAGAGACTATGTGCCTAAAGGTGTCATAGAGAGTCAAGACTAACTTAGATAGTTAAAAACATTTTCAGCAGGGGGTAACGCACACCTTTGATCCAAGAACTAGGAAAGCAGAGGCCGGTGGATCTCTGTGAGCAAGGCTAGCCTGGTCTACAAAGCTAGTCCAGAACAGTCAGGGCTACACAGAGAAACCCTGTCTTGAAACCATAAATAAAAATACATATTCACATAGAATCTTGTGTCATGAGTGAGTCTTTAAATAACATTGCCGTCCACCCACGGAGGACCTGGATTAAAACGCACTCAGGGTTGGGAGAGACAGCACTGTCTCTAACACACTGCTGACTGACAAGACCTCTCTGTAGCTAATGGTGATGTCCAAGCTTCAAATCGTCTCCCTTGTACTGTACAGCCACCCTCCTCTTTAAACTTCCTCCTTCTCGGACATCCAGGGACTTTCTGCCACTGATCTAACTACTCCATACTTGGGCACCTTCTCAAAGCCCCAGGGTACCCCTCACCTTACTCTCTAATGGATGCCTTTGTTCTTGCATTCTCCATGCCCAGAAATGTAGCACCGAATAACCTCTGACCTCTCGCATGTGTGTGTCTCAGACCAATGCTTGCGTGCACTATGCAAAAGGCCCACCACTCAGCTACGTATCTGAGCTGAAAGCTGAATTATGCTGACTGTGTCTCTCTTACCAACTGCCACCCCCCACACACACCATACTGTCCCAAAGCCCTGATCCTAGGGGTGTTGTGTGCTCCTACTAATGGTTACGTAGCTTGCAACTCAGCCTTTTTAACCAGATAACCCCAAGGGATCACACACTCTCTTCTGGCCTCCTTGGGCACCCACACACAAAGACAAACACAAATTTAAAATAAGACAAATCCTTTAAAAACCAGCACTTTGAAATTTAATAATTCAAATACTTAAAATACAAAGCACACCCTAAGTGAACAAAGGCAATTCTTTCCACTGTTGCACACCACATTTTGAATCAATCTTAAAGTCTGTGTAATCTCAGCCTTCCCAGGAGGCAGAATAATAGCCAACAGAATTTCCTGCTGTAAAACCATTTGTCTAGCTCCTAAAAAACATGGAGGGACCAATGCCAGCATTTGTTATCTCATTTCTGAAGTGGTATCTTAACTTCCAAATACCAGAGCTATACAGTAAGTTTGGTTTCATGAGATTTTTTTTTTCTGACTTCATGAGTGGATGTGGGTTGTGAGTCACATCCTAGCCACTCTCTGTGAGCTACCCTGCTTCTCCCTTTGCAGCAGTAGACCAGGCCTTCCCTTGTTACTGGCCTGAAACTTATTCAGACTCATCCTATTTTACCTAAACAGACAAAAAGTACTTTCAAATAACCAATAGCCTTATTAACAGTTTCACTTGCTCACACTTTTATTTAAGACTACTTTTCTTACACTGATAATCTTTTGTTTCAGCTCTTGGTGTGTGGCTGAAAATAAAGTATTAGAAGACGAAGCACTTACAAATTAATATAATAACATGTCACTATCAAATCACTTTACTCTATCTAAACAATCTCATTCTTTGAAGAACTTTCAAAGTATGTGGCTTGCTTCTGTTTTTGTCCTTTTATTCCACAAATACTCAGTAAGTGCTTAACTATGGTCCACACTCACTGTAAAACTTCTCAAGAGCAGTTATCAGTTTTATATTCCCAAAGTGAGCAGAGCTGGTCCCAGAGTAGATACTCAGTAAGGCTTTGTGACAAAGAACCACATACTAAATACAAGTCTTACTTGCACTTCCATTAAAGATAGAATCCAGAGCACCAAGGCTGCTGGTATTGGTTCATAACTGTAACCCTAGCATTCAAAGAGGCAGAGGCAGAAAGACTAATGAATGAGAGTTTAAGGCCTGCATAGTGAGTTCTAGGCCAGCCAGAACCTCACAAGACCCTGTTTCTAAATGAGTTCATTAGTTAAATTAAATATATATATATATATATATATATATATATATATATACATACATATATATATATATATATACAGCTAGTGAAAAACATTTATTTTAATACCCATCTCCACTTAAGCAAGTTTCTATTATAAAGTTAAAATCATCATGGTAGAGGAAGAGAAAGGAAAGAAGTGGAGGGGGGGTTCAGGTGGGGAGGAGTGCGGACAGATGGAGATGGAGGAGGGAGAGGGAGCAGTGGAAAGGTGGGAGGAGGCTCAGAGAACATACCTGCTGACTTCTTTATACTGGGCTATCTCCTCAATATAAAGCAGGTCGTGCAGCCGTGACTGATAGTTAGTCTTGGTCAATGATTTGTCTAAAACAGACTGTGTAAACAGCTGGTCAGCAGAAAGAGGAATTTGGTATCTGATCAAAAGGCTCTTCTCCAAATCAGTAGTTTCATTAGGTTCAAAATCTATAATAGTCTTAGAAGAAGAATCCCAGCGCTTGGCTGTGGTTACCAGTTGCTGCTTTGCATGCATCAGGTATTCAAGATCTACACAAAAACATGGAACACATTCATAAAGGAACATGACATCAAACTCTCAGATGTAAGTACTCATTTCTGTAACAGTTTCATATACTAAAGATAAAACTATTAAAAATAAACAGCACAAAACTCACTGACAGTACTTTTCCCATGCCAGATATATTTTGACCATCTTAACAAAATACATTATTACTAGGAACCCATGTAAGAATACCTCTTTATACATTAGGCTAGGTCGTGCCACAAATAGTCATTTGGGGAAACATTCAGAACTTAACTCTTCAGTCAAGAGCAATCTGATATGCAGGAAAAAGAGCTGGTAAACTGCTTGTGTGACAGAACGTGAGGCAGAACAGCCCCTTTCCTCTGCACCCTACAAGTATCTGCCCCACCAACAGAGAATAACCAAAGTCCTCAAAGTTTTGGGCTTTGCTTGTATAGACGTCACTTAGCTACCAGCATCAATCTGTTAGAAGACACAGATGTACGACACCATTGTCTCCTTGAAACGTGTGATTGGAAGTCATTTAAATGCCACTTTTGAAAAGTCCATGTTAAACTGAGCAAAATTACACTCTAAGCAGGGTTCATTATCAAAATCAGGAACAGTCAGGTTCTGGCATTTTTGAAAGAGATATGATGTAAACTAGCAAAGAGGAAAGCCACAAGGAGCTCACAGTGCCCTACTGAGACTTACTGGGTGGAACTTGCCCACACTAGAAAAGGGAGAGTTGGCCAAAAGGTGAAAAGTTGTTTAACTGACTCCTTAGGCCAAGGTTCAGTTCTAGTATAAGAGAAAGGACTTCCCTACTTCAGACAGAGCTCAGGGAAAGTCACACTAAGCTATGTCTGAATTAGAATAGAAGTGGCTGCAACCTCTCATTCAGTTAGTGCTCTGGCATGTTTGTTTATTACTGTGTGGTGCTGGAGATGAAACCCAAAGCCCAACATATCTACCACTGAACTACACCCCAAGCTCTGACGCTGCAACCTCTAGGTGTCACATATGTACATAAACACACAGTCACTCACAAAGAAATTTCACAACAGTAGCAAGTATCCTAATATCTTAATAAAACTGTATAAAGGCCCTAATTTCTAATATGTGATCCTTGTAAAAGCATTTTTCTAAGAGGGTAGCTGTTCTCAAACAGTAGCATAAATACAATAATCACCACGGTAAAGATGAACCACCCATTAAAATTACATTTTAAACTACTCCAGAGACGGGAGATACGGCTCAGCAATTAACACTCACTGCTCCTTTCAGAGGACCAGTGACAGAGAGAGAGACATAGACAGACAGACAGACAGACAGACAGCAGACAGCAGACAGATTTTAGTAAAGAAATGCTCTTCACTGGATTAGGCATGGTGGCACTCATCTTTAATCTCAGCATTTAGGAGACAGGCAAATTTCTGTGAGTTCAAGGCCAGGCTGGTAGACAGAGCAAGACCCAGGCCATTCAAGGTTGTAAAATAAGACCCTGTATTAATATATATTAATATATATATAGAAGATGTCAAACTTCTGTTATAAGGTGGAAAAGTTACATTTTATAATTATATTTTTATTCCCGTGAATTCAGACTTTATTTACAGCATCACATTCTCGTGTCATTTAAGTCTCTAACTATCCCTGTGTTCCTTAAAGTGCTGGAACAATAACAGACCTAAGATGGTCTCCAAGAATACCACTGTTTTTATGTTAAAATCTACAAATTATATAGAAACGTCTCTACTCCTTGACTATAAGTATTCAGATTTTGGGGACATGGCATAGGCATGTTTTGACATTGTATATAGATAATGCCATAATTTGTACTTTGGTTTTAGGAAATTATGAGAGCAAGTAGCACCACCAAGTTTTCAAACAATGTCACTTTTTATTTCATTTCTTTTTGGGAGAGGAGGGGGAGACTCTTACTCTGTAGCCCAGGCTATTAGCCCAGAACTCATGGTTTTTCTCAGACCCAGCCTCCTAAGCCTGGGAATTAGGCTATGAGCCACCATATCCAGCACTCTGTTGATGACTATGAAGGAGGGGCTGTGGCTATAAAGAGGAGACCTGGAGACAGTTGAGGTATGCCAGCCTGAAAAGATAGAGTGTGTGAGTGACTGGAGGCTCCCAGGAGTCTTCATAGAGCTAATTCTTACGGGAACCTGAGTGAGCTTCTGCCTCTATTCAAGTTTTTTTCTTTTCTCTTGTTTTTGAAGATGGGTTTTCTTGGGGTTGGGGATGGGGGTGTTTTAGAGAGAGTCTTCCTATATAGTTCTATGGTATAGAATTTGCAGTCCTCCCCCAGCTCAGTCTCTTGACTACTGAGAGAGGTGGGGCCACCACACCCTGCTCCAGTCCTTTCACCTCAAAAAAAAGAAAGAAATCTGTTAAACTGTGTATGACCCACCACCTAATTTGTAGTTGCTTACAGGTCTTGAGTGACAGTTATGGAGAAGAAGGTAAGGTCCCCATGAGGACTCAGAACAGACGTGCTCCTACGGGTGCTCATCTCCAACTGTAGCTCCTACACCTGCTAACTTAGGAGGTGTAATGCTCAGGATTGTGGAGCCAGCTCACCTATGGCACGTACATTCCCTCAGCCTACACCATCAAATGAACCACACTCTGGAAAGACAAAACTGAGCAAGCGGTGGGGCAGCATCCACAACACTTAGGAAAGCTCGGCAGCACTTACTCGCAAATAGTGCTTATTGACAGTGCTTATGAGCACTGCTTGTTAACTAACCCTTGTAACAATAACCTCCAAGCAAGGTTGAGAGGAATTACAAACCTATAGAATGTGTACTCTGAGATGTAAGCAGAAGCTATAAATACATTTCAGAGAAATCCACTAGATGTTAAAGCAGATATACCCAGAGGGTTTCGGATAGAGCTCAGTGGTACAGGACTGGCCTAACATGGTGAGCACCTACGTTGGATCTACAGCATAACCAAAACCCTAACAAACAGGATATATTTATCTAAAAAATAACCACCTCTGGGCTATAGAGCCGCTCTGAGGTTAAGAGGACAGGCTGCTCTTCCAGAAGACCAGAGTTCAGTTCCCAGCACCTACAGTAAGCCGCTCACAAATGTCTATAACTCCAGCTCCAGGGAATCAATGCCTCTGTCCTTTGAGGACACCCCTTGTACAAACTCACATGCAGACATGCAAACTTACATATAATTTTAAAATAATAAATGTCTTTACAAAAGTAACCAGCTCAACTAGAACAGCTAATCTGACACAAGAAATACTTGTCAACATCCTTAGCCTCTATGATGTTAAGACATCAAGAGCCGCTCACATTTCAGCCACAAAGCTACTATCCATTATGATATAGTATCCAAAGGAAAGCCTTGCTTTCAAATAGGAAATGCATCCAACTTAAACAGTATCTTTAATGAGGCCTGGAGACGCACAAAAAGAAAGCAAGAGGAAATCAAAGCAGAGATGGCCCAGAGGCATTCAATAAATGCAACGTATTAAAAGCAGCTCTATTATCTAAAAGTGAGATAAAATGCTTCCTAATTTCAAAGTCAGACACCACATTTTTCCTTAGAAAACCAGTTTTGGTCTCTGGTTTTACAGTTTTGGCCACTCACGTTACAAATCAACATAAGTGCACAGCAACTTACCAACTAGTGCTTGGCTGCTATTCCATCATCCTTCCTTCCCACACTGCTACCCAGAGGCAACAGGAAGCCTCCCAGCTATGCCGACCATTTCCCCTCTTTTCTCTCTAAGAGGCTAATAGAAAGGTGAAACACACAGAGAAAGAGAGACCGACAGACAGACACAGATACCGAGAGACAGACAGAAAGACAGACAGAAACATACTATATAAGCACACAAAACTATGCCAGATGTGATGGCACACACCTTTAGTCCCAGCATCTGAGACGCAGGACAGGCAGATCTCTGTAAATTTGAGGCCATCCAGGGCTACATAGAGACTCTGTCTCAAAAAATTAAATTAAATTTTAAAAGTATGAAATTGTCAAGGTACAAATTATTAAATACTAAAAACAAAACCAAATTCATTCCTTAAACACATAAATAGACTCACACAGGAAAGGCAGCAGCAGCTTCTCCACGGGCTTTTACTCGATTACATTCATCTTCATGACAAACTTTAACACCCTTCCTCTAAAGCTCTGCTGGCCATACAGTGTCATATGGATAAAAGATGTGTATCCTTCGTTTGCCATCGACTTTGGCAACTGGCTATAACTTCTAGGGTGAACTAAATTTTGGGTTGATATTATCATGTCTTACTAGAGTCGCAGCAAAGAAATGAATACCATGCTTCCAGATTAAAATCTAGAAACAGATTTTAAATATGCTGCTTCCAGACATCCAAAACACAATTTCAAACTTTTCCACCAGTGGAGGCTGAGTATACAGTACACAAGGAAAGCTCGCTAACTTCTTTCTCTCACAGATGCTCTTACCACACATTCTGAGTGATAGTCTTTAAGTTTACCCAAAGACAATATATAGTGTATGTTTCTGAACCTCAGTATCTCACCAACCAGGAAAACAACTAAATTTTTTTAAAAAATCACAGCTGAAGTCACACATACTTCTTCAACATTTTAAAGATCATCATATAGCTATTAGAGGAAAGAAATGTCCTAATTCCCTTTTGGCCCATAAATAAAAAGGCTTTGGAGGCTGCAGATAACAATAGTGTGGGGGAAGGGGAATCTTTGCAGTTGTGTTTTTAAATCAACACAAAAAATAAACTAAGGAAGAATTTTAGTTCAATAATGAACAATGAATTAGGAAAATAGCATCTGCCATATAATCCTACTGTGAATCTCCCTGAGTCACACTAATGCAATGAAGTATCATCATCAGTCAGTGTGAAGGGCAACAGCCTTTGGTGACTGAGGCACAGTAGGACTGAGGGAGAGAGCAGGCAGCATTCCTCACCACATGTCAATGCCAGTAGGGTCAAATGTGTAGCTTTATATAAGAAGTGTGGACATTTTCAGCATTATTTAAGTATAAAACTTGCTTGGCAATTATGTCAACTTGGTGCTTGATACAGTCATTTGGGAAGAGGGATTCTCAGTGAGAAAAGGCCTTCATAGTTTGGCCTGTGGGTAAGTCTGTAGTACATTTTCTTAATTAGGGGTTGGGGTGGGAGAGCCCAGCCCATGATGGGTGGTACCCCTCTGCCCCCTGCTGCATCAGTTTCTATAAGAAAGCAGACTGAGCGAGCCATAGAGATCAAGACAGTAAGTAAGCACTCCTCTACGTCCTCTCCATCAGCTGTCTCCAGGTCCCTCCCTGATTGAGTTCCTACCAAGACTGACTTCAATGATGAACTGTGAATTGGAAGTTTAAGAGAAATAAATTCTTTCCTCCACCAGGTTGCTTTTGGTCCTAGTGTTTAACATATCAAGGGAAAGCTCAGACAGAATTTGTACGAGGAGTAGGGCCATTGCTGTGATACACTTGAGCATGTTTTGAGGAGGATTGTAGAAGGATTTTGAAACTTCAGGCTGGAAAACCCACTCACTGGCTGCTCAGAGCTCATGGGATATTTTGTAGGACCTTAGAATATAGTGCTGAGAGCAAGTCAGTAAGCTGTTCCTCCATGATCTTCATGTCAATTCCTGTCATCGGGCTCCAGCCTTGGACTACAAGCTGTAGCATGAGTTAACCCTTTCCTCTCCAAGCTGTCATGGTATGTTTTCACAGAAATATAAACTCTAATGAAGACACCAATAAGTTGCCAATCAAGTGGAAGAGGCAAGCAGTAAAGACAAAAACATTTCCCATTCAAATTCTAGTTTCTCTTCATCACTAAATGTCTTTGCATGCAAAAATCAAGTTAAATTGTCCCAGTGATGAATAGGCTGAGCATGAGGTAAAAAGGACCGACCAGGCCACGACTCTGTTGCCAACTCAGCAAGGCTGAGTCTTGCTCTTGTGTTTCTAGATGCTGTCCACACAGCATTCCAGGGCGTGAGGGACAACACAATACTGCCACTTCACTTCTTACAGTCATGAGCAGTGTGGAGAGCGGCAGCTGAACCTCCACCAAGTTCCTGCCCTCAAACCTTTGCTCCCAGCACCCACATGACAGCTCATAAACAGTTGTAACTCCAATACCCTATTCTGGCCTCTGTGGGCACCAATTATGCATGTGACAAATAGGCATTCAGGCAAGAGACTCATACACAAAAATAAAAATAAAAGAAATAAAAATATTTTTGAACAAAGTTAAAAGCCACTGAAACGAGAAACAAGTACTATGCTATGGCTGATCTGCTTCTGGGACTCAAGCCTCCTGCTAAGACTCACATCAAATGGAAACAAACACAGCTCTGCAGTAAGAACACGGGAACAAGGAAGGAGTACCATATTCAACTATATCAGTTTTAAGAATAAGAAAACGAAACTGGGTGTAGTAATGTACACCTGTGAACCTAGCACTCCAGAAGCAGACTCACGAGGATCTTTGTGAGTTCCAGGACAGCCAGAGCTACATAGTGAGAATCTGCCTCAGAAAAAAAATAAGAGAAAGGGGAGGAGGTTGGAAAGATGACTCCACAGTTCAGAATCATCTTCCAAAGAGCCCTCGCTGGACAGCTCACAGTTCCCTGTGACTCAGCTCTCAAGCAATGTCCTCTTTAGGCCTCTGAAAAGCACCCTCATACCTATGGTATGTAAAGACACAGAAATGCACGCACACATACACACACGCACACATACACATAACAATAATGAAAAATAATAAAATTATCAAAGCTGGCAAGATGACTGAGTGGATAAAGGCACTTCCACCAAGCCTGACAATCTGAGTTTGAGCCCTGGAATCACGGGGTAGAAGAAAACTGACTCTTGACAACTCCCCTCCACAGGTGTTCTGTGGCCTCTCCCAACCTGCTTGGAGGCAAGTGCCTTTACCTGCTGAACAATCTTGCCAGCCTGAAAACAACTCTTTTGAATGCCCACTATGAACTAAATATGCATCTCTTATTTCTAGTTCTCAGGCTCATCGTAGGAAGGTATGCTAGCTCCATTCTCTAAATGCTGCCCCATCGAGCCAGAGATGTTAAGACCTCTACGCAAAGTCACAGAGACAGTAGAAAACCAGGATTCCCGGCCAGCTCAAGTGTGATGTCACCACCACTCTTCTTCCTGAAGCGAAGTATACTTACAGCGGTCAAAGTGCCCCTTCCCTTCATCAGACCAAGTCAACTTCATCACTGTTCAGCATCTGTTCAACCTGCAATATCTCCCCTAACGTTTTATTAAAGACCTTTAACTTCCACTACTGTGGATCCTTAACACTTGCAAAATTATTATGGGAAAACAAACCAGGATTATAAACCACTACTCTGAAAATAAACTTCTAAAACAAGCTCCATCTGAATGCTAGAGAGGAGTTCATTCTCTTTTATTTCTACAATTTCACCTCCTCCTAACACAAAACACAGCAGGTCTGAAGCTCTGTGCGTGCAGTCACACCTTCTTCAAGTGTGAACTGCCCAGGACCGACTTCTCGCTGCACTGAAAATATTTACCATCTAGCCCTTCATAAAAAGATTTGCTGCAACCTGTGCTTTTGTTTTTATTTTATCTATTGATATGTCTATTTGGCTATGGGAAATAACATTTTTTTTCATTCCTACCAAGAAAATGATAAAATTACATACAACCAAATAAAACAAATGGAACCAAACAAGGCAGAACATGAGATTAAATGAAGTCCAGGTTATATTAGCACACACAAAGAAGACACCACCTAACTGCAAAAGCTTGACACAAATATAACAACAGTAAAGGGCAGACATGGTCACACACACTTGTATTTCCAACACTGGGGAGGCTAAGGCAGGAGAGTGAATTCAAGTCCACTTAGTAAGACCCTGTCCCAGAAAAGAAAATAATGAATGAATGAATAAATGAATGAACGAACGTATCTGTTAACCTCAACTTTGGAGGTGGGGGAAGACAGAACAAGTCCACACCCTAGTCCCCACACCCAAACCATTAATATCCTAGTGTCTGCTCATGAGAAGAAAACTATTCCAGGTTCTAATGAATGGGTCATGTGGTACTTGAAGATAAGCATCCTCCACATTAAGGTTAGTTCCAGTTAGCACAGGAGCAAATTTCATATAGCTCACTACATAGTGTTATTAATGAAATTCTTAATTATTTGTTAAATAAATTAAAGCATCCAGAGCCACAGAGATGTGTGCTAACTGCCCTCTCTGTTGGATGCAGGGTTTAAGTGCAGACAACAATATGCAAGGCAATTAGCTGCAGTGTCAAGCATACAGGTGCTCTGTGCTGAAACCAGGGACACTTCCCAAGCACAAAGCAGATCCTGTTGAGACACTCTGCCCTCCTGAACAGTGGGGAAAGCACACCCTGACTTAAGGCTGATACTGAGGGCTTTTCCTTCTAAGATAATGTATTAAGTCAGCAGAGCTAACTGGACACTCAGAAGGAAATGGAAACAGATGCTAGGTATATATGTCATTACACATGGAAAGACATTCTAGTTGAGTACTAAAAGGTTTGGCCGTGCTAAAATCATCTTACTTGAACATGAAATTGCTAGATCAAAACAAACCTAATTACCCACTTCTGTAAGTTAAGTTCAGGACCTCACGCTGAGATTTGCCTGGCCACTGACTGAGGAGACCAAAGCCCAACCTGACCCATTCTGTGGCCATTACACAGTGAACATGTCAGTTAATATGGGAATTTTTGTTTTTATTCCCTACCTCTCTGTGGAATATTTAGGGGTCAATACACATCTTTTAATCTTGCCTTTTAATACATCGTATGGGAAAAAAGTCTAAATGTTACCTTCTGTAGAAGCTGCATCGATCATTACTCTCTGCATGAGTACTGGCTCCAATCCAAAGTCGAAAACTATGGTTTGGCGAAAAGTTCCAAATATTTCTGTGTTAAATGCTATCCCGACTTTATACACGTAATGATCTAATCCATTTTGGGCCATCTTTCCTCCTATCCATTCTTGACAGTTCTCAGGGACTTCTTGTGAAACCTGGGTAGTACTATCTCCGGCAGATATGGCAATGATACTAAAATGAGGACGATGAGCATCATAAAGCAATGCTACCCGATACAGCATTCTTGCAGGCTACAAGGAAGTTAAAATAATTCATTGAGTACAAGGGGGTCAAAATTCAATTGTAATTGGGCTCTTCAATGAAAATATTCCCCGAAGGGCCTGCTACACCCCATGTTTCTAAGGTACTATGTTGTACAACAAACTATACTCAAAAGCTATTTAAGAAAAAAAGGAAAAAGAAAAATAAAAACAAGGACAAAACAGAATGGTTAAAACAAAGTTTCTAAAATGATATAAGCATGCTCTGTCAACAGCCTCCCTGGACCTTCTGTGTATGTTCACCTTTGCCTGTGGCAAAACCTGCCCCCTTAGGCCAACTTCAAGTATGCTCACAGAGCCTCTCGCAGGAAGCCTTCGAGAGCATGGGACTGGGTTCAGGGCTGAAGCTAAATATTCTTAGACTCTCCACCTCAAGGTGCAGATGGCCCTATGAAGAAATACCACCGGAAAGAACACCAAACTTCTTCACAGAACATGCACACGGAGATGTTTACTCTCCTCCGACCTTACGCTGCACACTGTGCTGTGAGAGAGGCACTGCAGAAACGGCTCATTTTGAGAGTCCTCTCCAGGGCTGTGGGACAGCGCAGAGGTAGAATATGTGACTAGTATGGGCAAGGCCCATGAAACATAGCAAATAAAAGTAAGACAGAATAAAGGCACACTATTAAAAGACAAAAATAGGTTTTTGTTGAAAAAAATCTTAGAACTGCCAGATTAAATAATTAAATTATCAAATAGTTTATTGTAAGCCATGAACCCCATCCTATGTTCCAAGCTTAGAAGATAATATTTGTCAAACTTCTTCATCAAGCAATTAAGAAAATGTCCTACGTAGCTAAAGGGATCTTACTTCAAAGTGGAAGGAAGTGTATTTAATGACTGACATACAGAAACCCACTTTGACACAATGCAGAGCTCACATAAAATGTTCTCAGAATAAAACATCTTCAACACTCTCTTAGCAGACCTTTCAAGGTCCAACAGGCTTCAAGAAGCTGAACAAAACATATGTTCTTTAATTAAATGAGCTTCTTACCTTACAGGTCAGAGCAAAGGTCCATGTCTGCTGGGATTTTTTGGTGTTGACGGTGACTGACAGGTCAGGGCTGTGCTCCACCTTTACTCCCTCTATGCATTCGCTAAGCTGAAAGCAAAAGTGATTCCTGTTATGGTCTGAGGGTGAAAATATCACTGAGAACCCAGCAAAGTAGCAAGTGTTGGCCATGAGCACAGACAGCACGCTCACTGACCAAGAGATGTCACACACTCCCTCTCCATCATTCCTACGAGAGTGACATGTAATGCAGTTAAACAAGACAGAGAGAAAATTAACTATAGACTGAGAACCAAAACCTCCTTGAATGAAGGTCATTACCACAGGAGCTGCAAACCTCCAGGCAAATGTTTGTTTCTGCCGTGCATCTTAACAAACGGGCCAGCTTTGGTCACTAGACACGCATTCATTGTCAATTAAAGACACACGCTACACTTTATTTAGCACACAAAAAGCAAAGCAGAACCCAGCACGCTGTTCGGAGCAAGACCAGAGGTCGTCTGCACGTACCACTTTCTCAGGGGACAGTGAGCTCATCCACTTCTCTATCAAGGTCTCCATGTAGCTGCCTGAGAGCTGTTTATTCTCACTCTGCTGCTTCAGTTTTATCAGGCGTGAGGCGTATCTTTTCTGCCATTCTGCTAGCTCTTCCTGGGAATGTGCTGAAGTACACTGGGCACCGTACCTACAGATTCCTTGCTCTAAAAACCTAAGCAGAATGGGAAAGGCTGTTATCGTATACTTTGTTCAGCAGTTTAAAGATAACGTCCCCCATTCGACCTCTGCCTCCTCAATAACAAGTCAAACATCTTCTGAAGCAGGATTTACCACAGTCAAGTTCCATGACGGGAGGAGATGGTAACAAACCAGCATCATGACAGTCAAAGCATCGAACGACGGCCCGATACTCACTGACTTTGTTCTTAGAAACACGGTGATCTTAAAGTACAATAATACATTGAGATCCCTCTTCCCAGAACACATGCTTCCTTTGTGTTCCTTTCAGTGCAGAATCTTCCTGAAGCAACACTGACATCCAGTGGGCTAGCTGTTCACACAGCCATGACCTGCTCCCCCAAATGCCTGAATACCCTCTGCATGTGAAGAACTGCACCATTGTGACCCCTCTACCTTGACCTTCAAATAGAATGCTTTTTCTCTTTCTGTATTACTTCACTGAAACTACGAGCTAATGGCAAGTTTCAAATACATTTAGAATAAACGTTTTATAGTTAGAGTCACAAATTCATGTAACAGTTACTCAGTTCTTTTCAATGGGTAAATACACAAATGTTGACGTCCAAAGACACAGAGCTAACAGTCCTTTCTGAAGTGACTAGGGAACACATGAACCGAGAATGATGTTGCTGAGTTAATTCTTGTTTGCTTCAAACAATGTGCAAAATAATGTATCTGCCTGTTGTAAACACAATCTGTCTTCATGTTACAGGAATGTGTCCTTCTGTACTTCTAAATTATTTCACTCCTTATCCGTTAAGAGCCATGGCTGCTTTTCCAAAGGACCCAGATTCAATTCACAGGCCTGAACAGCAGTTCACAACTACCTATAACTCCTGTCCAAGGAGAGAATCCAACACTGCCTTTAAGAATCTGTGGAAAACAGGCACACACACATATGCAGGCAAAAAATTCATACACATAAAAATAAATTTTACAAAATTCTTTCCCTCTTTAAAAAGGGGTTCTATTCTCATCTCGATCTAATTCTCAGGTTTCTTTTCCCAAGGATCATGTTCTCTCTTCAATAACTTGGCACCACCAAGACCTGCAGTATTTACTGTTTTCATTCCTTATTTCCACAACAGAACCAAGAGGCTGTCCTGACCCTGTCTCCACGCAGGTCTGGTCAGCAAGGTCTGCATAAAGCCCCACCAGCTACTCACTCATGCAAGGAACTGAAGAGCTCATCTTTTTAAATGAGACTGTGGTTTACTGTCTACATTTTTAGAAATAATTAGTTAATTATTAATAATGAATTACATAATTAATTCTGAAAAATAATTAATGCTTCAAATACAAGGTACTCATAAATTCCATTTATAAGAATTACATGACAGCACTTTTTGAAGAAAAGTTATTAAAATAGTTGAATATGACTGGTTTTCTGCTCTCTTTTAGTTTATAGGAACTAATTTCACCTCCAATTATTACATCTAAGTAAATTCCACACTAAAAAGAGCCACAATTATGTTCAGCCAACATAAAAGACTTCTGAACAAAATCTTAACAGGCGCTTAATACCAGCCACATGGGTGTGGTGTTGACCTGTGCAGTGTCTGCTGCAAATAGGAAACAAACCATTTCCCTTGAACATTATCCTTTTTCTTTCTTCATATATTATCTTCTTTGAATTTAAATTACTGCCTTCAAAAAGTGAAGGAAAATTATCTATCCCTTCAAAAGAGCCATGTAATTTGTTTCAAAACTATTCTTTACCTTTTACACAAGGTGTATTCCTCACTGCTGGTGATGCCCCTGGGTGGTGGGCGGAAATGCCAACCATTACAAGACCCTAGGGAAGAATGCAGACATAATCACATCATGTGAGGCTACTATGCCATTCCAGTACCTTATATCTAAGAAACACATCTCTCTACATACATCATCCCAGATGTTTGCATCCCAGATGCGAAGGTGCCTCTCCCAATCAACTGAATTCTCTGCTGGTGAAGGCCATTACCCAGCAGCTAAATCAGGTAGCCTGAATCTGATCTGGCAGAGGGTGGGCTTCCTCCCAGGGCCGTCTCTTCTCTGAGAACTCAGGAGAGAGGCTGGTATGTCTCGTTCTCACGCATGGATGCATGTCTCTGAGGAACCCCTTCCAGAATGAAAACTGACCGTCCGGGAAGGAGACCTTGTGCACAAACTCCACCACTGACACGAACTGAGAAGCTCCTTAAGATCTGTTCATCACCTCAGAACACTTTATCACAGAAATGAAGCTCAGACATGCATATGTAGGAGCTAAGTGCATATATTTCTGACTATAAATGACGTGACTGATTTAGATGGAGTTCCAAATAAGACTAGAAAAATAAGGCCTAGGAGAGAAAGGGCAAGCAGCCATTTTCTATTTTCACAAGTATGACCCCCAACTTCTCTCCTCAGGGGACAAAAAAGATATTTTTTAAAGCTTAAAAACTGTGCTTCATCCATAATAGGGAAACTAATAAGCCTTAATAAATATTCCCTCTAATCCCCACTACAAAGATGACAAAGCAGCCTGAGAAGTCAGTGTGTGTTCTATGAAAGTCACTACCCATGGACTGGGCGCATCAGGGCAAGCTGATTCAAGCACTCGGAAACAGGCAGGGGGGCGGGCTCAAGGACAGCTCGGCTACTTAGTTATCACTCAGTTATCTTAGGAAAGGGTCCCAGAGAGAGATCTGCTCTCTCACACCTACTTCTAAATGTTTCTATCCTCTCCTACATTTCCAATTAGAGGGACTGAACTTCTTCGAAAAAGAAGCAAGGGCAGGACTAAGAGCTGCCTAAAATTAGAACAATATTTAGTGCTTACCTTCATCTAAGTCTTCCACATGACATCCAGAGAGGTCATTGCCCGTTGCTGTCTGCAATTTTCCAAATAAGAGAGATATAAGATTTAAAAAAAAAAAGAAGAAACTGACTGATGCTGGTTTAAATGTGGGTATCTTCAACATTAAAAATAAAAGAAGATGGCTGGAGAAATGACCCAGCTGTTAAGAGCACTTGCTGCTCTTACTGAGGACCAGGGTTTGACGCTGTGGTCACTGCCAACACAAGGTGCACACACAAACATAAAGGTAAAATAAAAATAAAGCAAATATTCAAAATATTAAAAAATAATATTAATATGTAATTTTTTTAAAAACTGTCTATTTGGAAGTTTGAATAACAATTTCACTTTCTGTTTTACCATAAAAGCATGAAAATGAAGTACTTGCAATGTAGAAGCAGCAGTTAGCTGAAGAAAAGTCTAAATTCTGAACCCCCTGAATTAGCACACAGCATCCATGTGTTGGCCTCACTCTCCAGCCTAACACCTGGAAAACAACCAGCAAGAGGAAACCAACTCCTCTCACTCCTGCAGTAATGGTGTGCCAGCAACTGGAGCCTTCCTGGACACTTCTAGTCATACATATCCTCTTCCATCTGCGATAGGTCTTCCCTCTACAATGGAGTAAAAGGCTGGAGTCTCCTCTCTCTAGCTTCCTAAGACAAACAGCTCAAACACATTTAGCTTTGACTTCATCTTGGGCTCCACACATTAAGGTCTGGCTGAGCAAGTGTCATACAGCAGTTAGCAACCCTGCAGCATCTTACCTGATGGTTCACTGCTGATGAAGAAAAGACCTGTCACTAGCAACACACAGCTGACCTTCCACATTCCCATCACCCCTCACCAGAGCAGCTCTCACATGGCAAGCAGACAGAGGATCATCTAAGTGTTCCACAGTGTGTCCAAAACAAAATTCATCAACTTCACCCCAAATCTGGACCTGTCCAGTGTTCGTCTCAAGGGAAAGGAGTCTTCCCTGCAGACACCACATGGTGAAATCTTGTTTCTAGACATGTTTTTATTATGTTTTCTTGTTTTGTGTGAGTGTAAGTTTATGAACACACAAGGCACCGCAACAGTGTGGAGGTCAGAGCACAGTATGCAAGAGTCTGTTCTCTGCTTCTACCACATGGTCTCAGGAATTGAACTCATGTCCCAGCAAGTACCCTTACTGGCTGAGCCAACTGGCCAGCCTGAGGCTGGCACCTTAAGTCATCCTTTACTCTTCAGTTTACCCAGCAGATCTAGAATACCTCTCCATCTGTCATACTCTCCTCCCAACAGTCACTGCCCTGTCGCTTGTCTTAGTTCTACCTGAACCTACTGGCTATGTGCCACTCTCTCCTGTATCAAGTGTCATCTGTCCTGGCTCTAACACTCTGGCCGCCACAGCTTCCCTGCAATATTATCCAGGCCTTCCTCTTCCTGCTTGGGTTTCAGTCACTACAATAACTAACCATGATCTGCCCTGGATGCACTTGACCTACCTGCTCTCCAACTGACCCACCAGGCTTCTTGTTAGCCATACCTCAGCCTTTCAAACTCCAAAGGAGGAAACCTCATAATAAGACGAAATTTGGAATGTCTTATACCAAAGGATGGTGGTAATGCTAACTGAATATCTCTAAAATAACACTGCCACCATCACTGCCATACGACTGACAAACTGAACTTTGCAGATGGGATTGGATCCAAATCACCAGTTTCTACAGAAGTATCTGTCATTATGAGGCTACGTACATGTTTTTAACTAACAAGCATGTTTTTAAAATCTAACCCAGTCGTTAGTAAAATGAATCAAATATAATAAGTATATAAAAACAAATAAACCAGGAGGAATTACTTAGGCTACAAGCACTGTAGGTTACAAAAAAAGATCCATCGAAAGATCATTCCTGGGGCTGGAGAGATGGCTCAGTGGTTAAGAGCACTGACTGCTCTTCCAGAGTTCCTGAGTTCAAATCCCAGCAACCACATGATGGCTCACAACCATCTGTACTGAGATTCTATGCCCTCTTCTGCTGTGTCTAAAGACAGCTACAGTGTACTTATATATAATAAATAAATAAATCTTTTAAAAAAAAAAAGAAAGATCACTCCTAAGTTCCATGTTCAAGGTCTATACAACATGAATACAGAAATAATATCTAAACTAGAAGGGCACCTATGTTAACAAGGAGGAAATCTCATGGGGCCTTAACTCTAGACAAACACCTAACTTCTGACAACTAAGGAGTGCCAGGAGTCAGAGAATTAACCTTTCCTAAGGAGGAGCACACAAACTGGTTATCTATCCAACACCTGAAACCATATACACACAACTAACAAAAACAGAAAATAAAAATATAAGTCCTAAATTTGAAAGAGAACAAGGGCGGGTACTTAGAAAGACTTGGAAGAAGAAAAAGGGAGAAAATAACATTATTCTTTAACTTCAAAAATAAATGGCCCAAAGTATATAATTAAATACATAAAAGAGGAAATCAAAATAAAAACCTCTCTATCTACCTGGGTGAGCTGTGCATATTTACACGCACTGCGGGACCCCACCTTCCACGCGGCCTGCAAGTGCTTGCCCAGGGCACTTCTGTCCCTGTTGACCCTGATACTTACCATTTTCAAAAAAATAAAAATCTTTAAGCCACAGACTTTCCTGTTGCTTAAAAAGACAAGGATAATTTAAATTATCTTGTTTGAATTTTCAAGGTTGTGGTTTGCAACTGCATGGGATTATCAAAAATTAAAATTTCCCAAGTACTTTCTTTATTGGGGACCATAAATAACTAATAAGGATAAGAGGATGGGAGTCAGAGAAATGAGACTCCATGTATGAAGAGCTTGTTATGCAAATGTGAAGGCTCCCAGAAGCCAGAGTTAAGATCCCCAGAACCCATGTAAAATCCAGGGAAGCTCAGTGACATCCTATAATCCCAGCACTCAGGAGGCAGAAACAAGAAATCCCAGAGACACCTGGCTAGCTGACCAGCCAGAATTGGCATGCTCCAAGTTCAACAAGAGACCCTGCCTCAATAAGTAGAGAATAATAAAAGAAAACATCTGACATCCACCTGAGGCCTCCACATGAATGTGCACACATATACAATCATGCCCACACATCCACAGGTTGCCCACACATGTACACATACACACAAACCACACACATATATACATGAGGAAGATGAGGAGGAGGAAGAAGAACATTAGACAGATCAAAAGACCTGGGATGGAGACCTGAAAAACATACTCTGAGGATGGGATCCAACCCAGCTGCACAGAAGGTCCCCTTGTCACCTTGCATACTGGTGACAGCACAACAGTGTTCAAAATGCCAACACACACGGAATGCTCACTGACTCGACTGGGTGTGATGGGCCCAAGGAGATCCCTGAAATGGACTCACCTCTGTTTCTGTGAGAAGCGTCTTGAGTCTTGTCAAATCCTTCGTTACCATCCCATTCTGCAAAGGTGAAGAAGTGAAGACAGGAAACTATCAGCATGTCTGTCTGACTCTCACAGCTCAGCTCATCTGTGGTCACCATGGCTCTCCTGTCCCTTCCTCCACACTGACACTCTGTCACTAAGAAGCTGCATGTAGCTGGGGAAAGGGAAAGGCCTAACAGGGACAAAGAATCACTTGTCGCTCCTGCTAAGCACACACTCTGTACTCAGGATGTACCAGTGTAAAAGAATCTCAGCACTCGGAAGATAGAGGCAGACAGATCTCTAAGTTTGAGGCCAGCCTGGTCTACACAGTGAGTTCAGGCCAGCCAGAGTTAAATAAATGAGATCCTATCTCAAAAGATATTTTTTAAGTTCCATAAAAGTGGTTGCCAAAACATTAGAAGAGAACCTAAGACTATTCCTCTCTATTGGTGATAAGGGGTTGTCTGTATATGCAAAATGCTGAACTCAGTGGTCATCCACAAGTCAGAAAAACCAGAGAATCAGTTCAGTGTCTAAAAATGAACCACTCATTTTTTTAAATTCTTGATATTCAAATTTCAGGAAATTTGAAAATTAAAAGCAAGTTACTTTTCACTGGTTTTAAATTTAAAACCCCAACAGGAAAATAAATAGCTCACAAAGAAAAACTGCTGTACTTAAAAGGTCTGGGAGGACTCAAGCCTGAGGCCAGCCTGGGCTATATGTACAGACACTTGTCTCCGAAAGCATTTTTCTCTTGCTAGGTAGGTGACTTGCAACTGTGATCCCAGCACTCAGAGGCATAAGGCAGAAGTTTGTCTCAAGGTCCAGGTGCCCACAAGCTAAAATGAGGCCCCACCTCAAAAGAAAGAATACACAACTACATCTTGACAGCTATTTAGACAAAGCTTTGTTGCTTTCTGTGCTCACATGTGTAAATCTTATGAAATCAGAGGTATCACCAAATTACAGAAGTAGTTCAGTGCACGGGAATTCCTCCCAAGTTCACTCACCCCATAGTGAGTCAGTAATATCACACTTGATAGCACACTAAATACTCTCCTAGTTCTCCATTGTCAGCAGCCCTGCTCTTGGTTTTCAAATCCCTACTGACTGAAAGCACACTTGAAGAGAACCGGCACAGCCTGGTAACGACACACTTTCTTCTTTCTCTGTTCTCATTTTGATGCCGGGAAATACCAGGAAACTTAGCAGCTACCAACTGGTGGGAAAAGCTCTTCCTTCCAAATCCCTATAAATTATCAACTCTATGAAGCTGCAAAAAGGAGCACTTCATTACAGCAAAAGGATCTAGAAAATTTATGTGATTTAAAAAATTATCCATCTAAATATAAGTAGATAGTTCCACAAAGTAAATATAGTAACACACACGCATTTTCAGATTCTGAAGTAACTATTACTCCATTTAAACATATTTAGACAGCTATAAAGTAAATAACTGAAGTTATAAATTCTGGCTAGATAAAGTGGCACACATTCTCAACACTAAGAAGGCTGAGGCAAAAGGACTGTGAGTTCAAGGACAGCCTGAGACACAATGAGACCAAGTCTCAAAAACACAAAAACTAAAGAAGCCAGGTGTGGTGGCTCTCTTAAGGCTGAAGCAGTGGGATCATTCAGAATGAGGCCAGCCTGGGCTACATATTAAGATCTAGTCTCAAAAACACAAGACCAACAACAAGAACCCTATAAGAAATAAACACATACCAACATTTTTAAACAACAAAGATGGTTTCAGCCTCTGCTCAACATAGCTTTGTTTTTTCTCTCTCTTAAGATTTATTTATTTATTATATATAAGTACACTGCAGCTGTCTTCAGACACACCAGAAGAGAGCATTAGATCCCATTACAGATGGTTGTGAGCCACCATGTGGTTGCTGGGATTTGAACTCAGGACCTCAGGAAGAGCAGCCAGTGCTCTTAACCGCTGAGCCATCTCTCCAGCCCTCAATATATCTTTTAAGAAAACCATTTGGACCAGTGATGGCACAAGATTTTATTCCCAGTACTCAGGAGGCAGAGACAAGTAGATGTGTATGAGTTCAAGACGAGCCTGGTCTACAGAGTGAGTTCCAAGGCAGTTGAGACTATATAAAGAAACCTTGTCTCAAAAAACCAAGAATCTTGGGATTTTTATGAACTTTGACATCTGAAGGTACTACACAGTACACTAAATACATACTCTTTTGCTCCTACTCTCCTGAGGAGTCAGACATGAGCGTTCGGAAGCATTCAAACCCATGTTCATCAACATACCAGAGACTCCCCTGACAGTGACTTGGCAAGGATGGAGGACACAGGCTGGAGCTTCCCTTTCAGCTGCATGCAGCACAGCACTGCCCGGAAGGCACTCTCTCCCTTGGCCAGTCCTTCCCCCAGCACTGCCAAGGAAGAAACACATCGTTAGCCACAGGGCACTCAGACACAATTTTCTTGCTTACAACAGAAAGGCATCCTAAGTGCGGCTTTGTACATGCTAAAAGAATAACTACAAACAGAAGAAAAAAGCAATAGGCACTTTCTAAGTCACTCATGCAAGGACAAGAGAGAACATGGCAAAGAATGGGTGAACCCTACTACAATTTCCTGCATCAAAACCTAAGGAGATGTCCTCTAAAGATCTCCAGTGGGCAGCTGGGTAAAAACTGTCAGGTTCTGTGGCCAGCAGGAGAACCACATCAGCCCTCAACTGTGGACTTCAAATCAGAGAGTAGAGAGGATCTTCAACACATCCCACACAGAAAAGACAAAAGCTTCAGATGCTATGCCAGCTATCCTGATCACTATGCACTCTATACATGTCTCAGAATACCACACTCACACATGAGCAAAGTAATTGTCAAATACACAGAAAGAAAACAAGTAGTTGCTGTTTTCAAAAAAGCTATAGGAGGGGATGACAATGCACTACTATAGTTCCAGTTAAGCAAGAGGCTGAAAAGTGTAGGCTTTTAATTCCAATGTTCTGGAGGCAGACAAGGTAGAGCTCTATGAGTTCAAGGCCAGCCTAGTATACATAGCAAGCTCTAGCCAGCTAGAGCTACATAGTAAGTAAGCAAATAAATAAATAAATAAATAAATAAATAAATAAATAAATAAATGAAAATGCATAAACTATGCCTAGAGATAGATGGCTCAGCAGTTAAGAGCACTGGCTACTCTTACAGAGATACTGAGTTCAATTCTCAGCTCACATGGCAACACACTCCTACATGGTCTGTAACTCCTATTTCAGGAATCCAACTTCCTCACACAGACATACATGCAACACCAATGTAAAATAAATAAGTAAATAAATAAACTAACTTCAGGCCCTGGAGGTGAGATTGTCACCAAGCCTGATGACATGAGTTTGATCCTAGAGACTGACATGATGGAAGGAAAAAACCAACTCCTACAAGCTGTCCTCTGAGCCAGGTAGTGATAGCATATGTCTTTAATTTCAGAACTTAGGGGGCAGAGGCAAGAGGATCTCTATGAGTTCAAGGCTAGCCTGGTCTTCAGAAGTAGTTCCAAGCAAGAGAGAACAAAAAAACAACTGTCCTCTGACCTTTATATATATGCCACAATGAACACATGCTGTGCCAAGGGTATACATGCACACAAGCTCAAATACAAGCAAACAAGTATATGCACACAAACACACACAAAATAATTTTTAAATGTAATTTTTTAAAAAAATCAAATAGTTAACAGCTAAACATTTGATCTGGGGATACAGCCAGGTTGGTCCAGTGCTTGCTCAATGTACAAGGCCCTCCCTGGTCAACCCCCTACTCCACACAGACCTCCTGGCGGTAGAGCGGTAGAAGCAAGAACATGACAAGTTCAAGGTCATCCTCTGCTACATAGCAACTCTGAGGCAGTAAGTCAAAATAGAAACTTTAATAAAAAGATTTTAAAGCTGAACCATGTTTGAGGAGAGAGGAGGTCCCTGTGGGAGTGAGAAAACTCAGTACCAAAAAGACAGGGAAAGCAGAAGTGAGTAGTTGTGGGGAAAGGAGTTTGCTTCCAGAGACTCCAGAAGCCACAGAGAAGGCAGAACCACATCGTACTCTGTCCTCTGAATCCACGTGTGATCACACACACACACACACACACACACACACACACACACAAAGTAAACACATATAAAAATAATTAATTTTTATGGTAAATCACAAAATATTTTACGAGGCTGAAGTGCTGCTTAGTGAGCGCCTCTCATGGATCTTGACGCTTGCACACTGTGACTCTTCCTTCCTCAAAGACTCTCCCACTGCACTAGTGTCTGAATGTCTCAGAATTTATCAAAATCATGTTTCCTTTCTTCCATCCTGCAGACAAGTAGCTGTACCAGCTTTTCTTCCAACTGTTCATTCTAAATGCAATTTAGTTTATGTCTCCTAGGATTCAAATGAGGACTGGAGTGAAGAGGAAAGCCAATAGTAAAAACTCTGCTTTTGAGTCATGCAATACCTTCAAACTGCAGCCAGCGCTCCCAGCCTTTGCTCTCCTGAGAAAGCTTAAAAGAAATCTAAGTATGGCTTAGTGTACAATTAAACTTATCTCAGCTATAATAACAGAACCTGCAAAGAAAAATAACATTAAAATATAATCTTTAGCAATGATAAAGATGGAGGCTAGAGCGATGGTTTAGAGCACTGACTGCTCTTCCAGAGGTCCTGAGTTCAATTGCCAGCAACCACATGGTGGCTCACAACCATCTGTAATGGGATCTGATGCCCTCTTCTGGTGTGTCTGAGGACAGTTACAGTGTACTCATATTTAAAATAAATAATTTTTAAGAAAAAAAGAAAAAGAAAAAAGAAAACTGGGGTCTTATCATTTTTTGTTTTTTTTTTTTTTTAAGTTAAAATTCCAGGCCAATAAATTCTCTTCCCACCAACTCCAAGGGTAAGGCACAGCAGCACACCTCTGCTGCACACCTCACCTCAGCCAACATAGCAACCCAAGCTCCTATCCCCTTTCTGTCCTAAGTCTGGTTGCATTTGAATACTTCTGGGTACACTGAAAACTCTGGTCTGTAAACTGGGCAATTTTAAAGAAACACTCATCTCTCTTGCAAGAAAAACAATCAGATCAGAGCTGACAGCCTTCAACTAATCACAAGGTCACATGATTCCTTGCAAGTTGCCTGCAAAGAGAAAAGTTGTCTTAACCTTGAAGGACATAGAAGTTGAACTTTTTCTGCAACCAGATAATATTAATTTTGACAAAAGAAATAAGTATTTCCTCAATTTCCAGTCTTTTATTAAAGAGCTTGGCCTAATGAAAGCACTGACCTAAAAATTCTTTAGAAAAATAAAAACACCAAAAAAGCTAAATTGATAAAATTATCTGCTACCTAAATGCAATCAATTTTAGAATCACTACTTCAAGGACTGAATCAAAAATTTTTTTTTTAAATCCTAAAGAAGGCAAGATGGCTTAGCTGAGAAAGTCTCTTGCTACACAACTGCCTGGTAACTGCAGTTTGACTTGGAACACATTAAGATGTGAGGAAAACAACAGCTCCACCGGCTGGCTATCCTCTATTTCCACAATGCACCATAGTACATGCCCACACATCCTGCACACACAGCAATGACCTTTTTAGTTCTAAGCCCAGCATAGCGGTCACATCAGTAATTCCAGTACTCAGGAAGCTGAGGCAGAAGAATTGTAATAATCTAAGGCCAGTCTAGACTACACAGTAAGTACCAATCATGCTACAAAGAAAGACAAGACCTACTATCCCCAAAAAATACTACACCAGGGCTGGAGAGATGGCTCAGTGGTTAAGAGCACTGACTGCTCTTCCAAAGGTACCAAGTTCAATTTCCAGCAACCACATGGTGGTTCGCAACCATCTGTAATGGGATCTGATGCCCTCTTCTGGTGTGTCTGAAGACAGTGACAGTGTACTTATATACACAAAGTAAATAAAGAAATCTTAAAAAAAAAAAAGTGAACACAGGTGAAAGACTAAGGCAGACTCAGAAGGAACATTCTGCTGAAGATGATACAGAAAAGAGGATGTTCTGCTAAAGCACATGAAGTACACGTAATGAAAGATTCTTTGCTAATGACACACATTGTGCAATTGAGCTCCATGTCGGGACTCCGGGTACTCGGCCAGATTGGATGCACGTGCTGAGGCAAGACCTGTGCTGAGGCAAGGCACGTGGAGGACACGTGATGTTTGTAGGGCATAAACAGGACTCAACATAGAGACAGAGACAGAGCCTGGCTTGCTGGTACAGCTAGCTGTGCTTGTGGGTTGTGGGTCTTGTGTCTTCTCTAACCTTCACTTTTCTGAGAGAGGCACAGGGAAGCACTTCTCCTGGTGTCCCTTCTGGTCCCTCTTGCTGACTCGAGCCGAGGCTAAGGCCTGGCTGTCCCTGCTAGGTCGTGTCAATGCTATTGCTAACCCGACTCTACCGAACTAGACGGCTGGTGTATCCGTGAAGTGTTTGCGAGTGGCTCAAACAGCCGCTGCCTGCTGACCTGTGAACTGAACTGCCAATTTCCAGACAACACAGACGAAAGTTGCTCCCAAGAACCTTTCTAAACAGGTCCACTCCTCCCATATCCTCTCTTTTCTACTACCTCTGGTGGGTGGTGGGCTAAAAGGGAGGTTCAAGCATTTAAGAACCATCATTAAAAATAAGGTTTGTAATTAAAGTTACACTTTTCTGCATCTGCCCTATGAGAGAAAGCTCTGTTTCAAGTGCTAAGGCACTTTCTTTTGCTTGTCACTGTGGCACAAGACTTACTGAGATTTCACAAGGCAAGGTATGCTCTACCTTAAATCTCTGCCTATGTAAAAATACAATTTTAGGTCTAAGGCCATAGCCCAGTAGTAGAGAGTTAACCCATCCTGTACCAGGCCCTGAGTATAACCTCCAGTCACAAGTGCACACAGTGATATGAGGTTAGCACCGACATGACATTTCCTTTACAGTGTCACTCATAACTATGCACAAGTGCTCAAGACCTATAGCTGCATCTACATTGCAGCCTGGAGTTCAAGGCCTTCCTTGGCAAGACGACAGCAAGTTCAATGCCAACCTTGGCATCTTGGCAAGAACTTGTCTCCAAAAATAAAACTGAAGATTTATGTACAACTATAGTTACTTAATTAATAAATCCCTTGAGGGGGGCTGGAGAGATGGCTCAGCGGTTAAGAGCACTGACTGCTCTTCCAGAGGTCCTGAGTTCAAATCCCCAGCAACCACATGGTGGCTCACAACCATCTGTAATGAGATCTGATGCCCTCTTCTGGTGTGTATCTGAGGACAGCTGCAATGTACTCATATAAATAAAAATAAATAAATCTTTTTTTTTTTTAAATCCTGGGAGGAGTCACTACACACATGAGAATCCTACAACTGAGTCCACCCTGGTTCATAGTTACTTCCTCCACCTCAATGCACACGAAGCAACAGCCTAAGGGCCTCGGTTTGAAACACTAGGCCTTCACATATTCTCTCATTCTAGAATTTAAATACAAGTCCTGTACATCAGGCTGGCGAGGCGACTCTGGGGAGAGAAGCTGCCACCAAGCCTAACTGACCCACTGGGGGGAAGATAAAAACCTACACACCCCACAAGTCAGTCTCTGTACTCCACACATACACACTATACATGCACATGTGCATGCATACACAAACCAAATACAGATAAATGGAACACAAGTTTAAAAATGAGCATTATATATAAACGTTAATAAACATCTGGAGGAAATCAGACTGAAAGACAAAACCCAATTCCATAAAGCCTTCAATTCCTACTAGAGATCAAAGCTGAACCACTGATAGTCCCAGCTTGGACAGATCTCAAGGGCACTGGGTGAGTGAAAACCACCATTCCAGGTCAAACATGCTTAGACAACATCTGCAAAATGGCACATGCCAGATGACAGTGACTTGTGGTGGGCAGGGGGCAGGAATGGCAGCAAGTGTTGGGTATGGGGACAGCACAAGTAAGGTAACAGAACACTGCTGGGGTTGTCGGCACATGACAAAGGGCACATACTATACACACTCATTTTAATACTTATTTATTGGCTTTGTTACAGTAGTAAAGTAACAGACATCAAAATCATCATGGAAAAGTATTCAAAGCATACATGTGACCTCTCCTAACAACTTACCAACCTATAATTGTTCCAAACTAGAGAAACTTAAATTCTAAACTCTTATTGGAGAAAAAAAAAAGCTTTCTGTCTAGAAAATGTCTTTTTTAAAGACAGCTGGAGAAATAGCTCAGTGGATAAGGGCACCCGATGCAAAAGAGGACCTGAGTTTGAATTCCCAGCACCCACATAAAAGGTAGGTATGGCCACACATGCCAGTAACCCTGATGCTGAGGAAGAAGAAAGGAAAACCCCAGTACCTCAGCAGCAGGCAGGACTAGCCAAACAGCAAGGTTCAGTTCAGGGAGCTGGCTCAGTGGTAAAGAATACTTGCTCTTCACTTGCTGCTCATGCAGAGGACACAAATTTGGTTTTCAACACCCTGTCAGGCAAGCAGATAACTGCCTGTAACTATAGACCCAGGGGATGTAGCATCTCCAGCCTCTATGAAATGAGCATTCAAGTAACATACCCACATATAGACACATAAACATTGTGGTGATCTGAATAACAATGGCCCTCATAGGCTCATAGATTTGAATGGCTGGTCACCAGGGAGTGGCCCTATTTGAAAGATTAGGAAGTACTGGAGGAAGCCTGCCACTGGGGGTGGGCTTCGAGGTTTCAAAAACCCATGCCTAGCACAGAATCTCTCTCTGAGCCAGCAAATCAGGATGCAGCTCTCAGCTACCTCTCCAGTACTATTTCTGTCTCTGTGCCACTGCGTTTCTCACCGTGATGACAATGAACTCTAACCTCTGAAACTAAGCAAGCCCTCAATCAAATGCTTTCTTTTCTAAGAGGAGCCTTGGTCACGATGTCTCTTCAGAGCAATAGAACACTGACCAAGATATACATAACTGAAGTTAACGAAATAAATACAAAAAGAAAAATAGTTTAGAGCCCCCAGCTTTTTATTTCTAGAATAAAAGAAGTGCTTTTCTTTCTCTGTGTTCTTTTCCTGGTTGTTCATGTAAAGTCCTGAAGTACAGACACATAACAGATGTGGATCCAGACAGCAGCATGGCTTCCCACCACAAAGTCTCACATCAAAGCCACAGCCCTGCTCTCAACTGCCTCTGTGCCTTAAACAAGCTGATTCATCACACACAGCCTGTTTCCACAGTTATAAAGCTGAGAAGGCAACAGGGTTAAATAAAACAATGTATTTCAGAGGGCCTGACCTGAGATATTGTGATTAAATGCTATTATTCTGTCAACTAAATATTTTCCAACTAAGCCTTTTAATTACCATAAAAACTACAGTTTCTCCTTAACTTACAATTGGTTGTCCCAGCCTGATAAACTCAGTGCAAACTACAAATAATGTAAACCAAAGTGCATTTAACTTTTCTCCACTCTGGTAAATTGCCTGTGTTTCTGTGCACCCTAATTAAACTCATTGAGTCAACTGAAAGGAAAAGAAATCAGCAGGAGCGTGGAGGGGGACTAGTCAGTCAGATGGAAAGGATCGGCTGCGTGGGAGAAGAGAGTATAATGGGGTTAAAACGATGAGAATTCATCAGATACACATGAAGATGCTATGATGACACCCATTACTATGTGCAATTAATATATGCTACGAAAACACTTTTTCTCAAGTACATTTAGAGGCTGGAGAGATGGCTCAGGGGTCATGAGCACACACTGCTTGTCCAAGGTACCCCCGTGTCAGGCAACTCACCACCTCCTGCAGCTCCAGTTCCAGGGGTGTTGATACCCCCTTCCAGGTTCAGCAGACACCTGCACTCAACTCATCAACCCACACAGACACATAATACATATACACATAATTAAAATAAAACTAATATTTTTAAGTGCCTTTGAGGGCTGGGAATATAGCTCAGCTTAAAAATGTCTGTCTAACACATGGCCCTGGGAAGATGGTCTGCCACCACAGCCAAAAAATAATATAAAATAAAGCCCCAATTTTCCTAAATACCCCAACTAGCAATGCTAGCAACTTAATATACTTGCTGCAGAGGACTGGTTGTTTGGCCTCTTGATCCTAGAACTAAACTGGGACCTGTATCTCACTGTAGCTGCCCAGTATGATTAGAGAGCATCAGATCACACATCAGTAGCCCTGGAAAAGGACAAAATTCAAAGCACAGCTTCTATTAGACACTTACTGCTCCTCTGCCATCATGACACCAAAACATCATAAAAGGAGTATTTTAGCCAAGACTGTGTACCTATATCTAATCTAAATCCTTCTGAGAAGAAAGGTTATTAAAGATGTCAACACCTCCCCTAGGAAAACCACTGAGGATCATTTGGTACCCTGACAATTTCTTAGTTCCCAGGCTAGCCACCCAGCAGAGGTTGCTGGTTGCACCATCTCGTGCTTCACAGGTCAAGTATCACTAACATGAACTTGTGATGGTGGCTTTTTAGCTTGACAAAACTCTTGACTAGGTTTCAGAACTGTACACCTGATGTTGACAATGATCAGGGCTCATCTAAAATATCACAAATCATTAATCCATTCAATTTGTTAGTACACAAAGTCCTAAGGCGCTAGCAAGGTGACTCAGTGGGTAAAAGTACTTGATGCCAAACCTGGTGATCTGAGCTCCATCCTTAAAACTTACATGGTGGGAAAAGAACAAGCCCTACTAAGTTGTCCTCTGACAGATCCTACTACAAAAGTAGCACCCATATACCCACATATACATGTATATATATGTATACATGTATATATATGTATATATGTATACACACACACACACACACACACACACACACGCATAAACAAATACATACATTTAACAAAATTCTAAGTTTCCTGTATAATGAAACTTTCAAAAGCATTAAAAAATCATTTCATTACAATTTCCTACCCTTTTTAACTCGAATAATGAAAACTGATTTAACTATATCACTTAACCGGTCCCCGGCTTCACAGCCAGAACCCAATAGCACCCTCAGTTTGTTTCAAATCCATCCATGTACTTCACTTTCTAAACACCTTAGTTTTTAACTGAGACATAATACATGCCCTTCTTTATGAGGAACTGACAGCTATTTTCTAAAGTTGAGTTCCACCTTCAAGACTTTGTAACTCTTGGTTGAGTTCCAATTAAACAAGTCAGCTATAAAAATATCTTAAGAGTAACCAAGTAAATTAGATTACAGACTGGGTCTCAGATAATATTTTTTTAAATAGTCTATTTTGTTAGATTAACAAAATATTGTGTTGATGCAGCAATGGCCTCTTTTAGAGATATGCACTGAAACATTTAGAGGTCTTATCTTCCTGTCTAGAGTTACTTTAAAACATTTCAAAACACAGGGCCAGGAAGATGGCTCAACAGATAAAGGTACTTGCAGCTGAGCCTGAGGACTTTAGCTCACTCAGTCCCAACATCCCACATGATAGAATAAGAGAAAGAAATATAATAAGAATTATTTCAGGAAAAAACACTATGCACTTCCTCCAAATGCAAGTTACTAACCCATGTACCCACCCCACCAGAAAACCATTCTAGAGCTCCTGTGGGATCAAAATAGAATTTTATAAGACCATACGGCTAGAGAGGAGAAAACCCATGGCAACTGTGAAAAGGCCCTGACACCATGTATGCCAAATTAGTATATTCTGAGGCCATCAATCTACTCTGAAAAGAGAACACATGCTAACATCAGCAACAATAAAGGTCATGAAAAAGAACAGTTTGACAGCTAGATACTAACTCAAACAGATAGAGAGATAGAGAGATAGATAGATAGATATAGGTAGGTAGGTAGGTAGGTAGGTAGGTAGATAGGTAGGTAGACAGACAGACAGACAGATAAATTGCTTTTTGATTTAGTGATATTCTATGTTTCAAGAAAGTAGAAATTAAATCTGAAGGTCACCATCACCTGCTTCTTGGCAATGATAGTCAAATACAACATAAGGTACCAAAATCAAATCAATGTAGTCTGGCTAATGAGCTATTTATTTTTAAAATGACACACACACACACACACACACACACACATATACAAGTAGCAAAAAATAATAATAATAATAGCAAGCTGACCCCGCAATGAGCATCACACTATGTAAAATGTACACAGGAAGGCACTGGTCTGGGGCACTCATGAGCTCTCCAGGCCTGACCTTGGAGCATCTCAGTGTAGCTATGCAGTGTAGTGGATTAACAGGAACCCAGCAAGAACTTCCTCTTGCTTGTTAGTTAATGGACTGGTCTAGCCATACCATTTATATTGCACAAAAATAACATTACTGAGAATTGAAAAAAAATATATTTTATATATATGTATAAAATCAGAATTCGAGAGCTACATGAATAATGCTAGCCAACACTGTCTAATGTCTACTTGAAATGATCAACACTGTAGAGATGCTCTTGTTCAAGTCCTATACCAGCGGGTAGGAAGATGCTTTCTTTCTAGGTAAAGTAGTTAAAAGTGGGTAAAGTGTCACATGAGCATGAGAGAGAAGCTGAGTTCAGATCTCCAACATACTTGCAGTGCCTAGCAGTACAAGTCTGTCCCCAAGCAC